>NC_092157.1:25712781-25762781 GCF_045791955.1 Oncorhynchus clarkii lewisi
TGTAACGAACAGAGTTCCCTGTGTAAGGAGTTTAGCCAAATGTTTAGGAACCACATGTCACTCATTTGGCTTTGAAGGGATTTGTGGAATGAATGAACATCGAGGCCCATGCAGCTCATAAAAAGTATTATGTATGTGTTGTGTTGTAATTGAGTCATATTGTGGTCAGTTCTTTAAAGCTGGAATCCTTAATGGTGAAACTGCCATGTCCGTTTGCAATATTACTACAACCAATAAGTTACTGCAAACAACAAACACTTTTTTTTTTTTACCATGTTGCACGACACTCCTTAACAAAATAAAATCAATATCAACTGTGGAAAAATGTATAATTAATGTATTTTTTATGTACTTTTTACCCCTTTTTCTCTCCAATTTCGTGATATCCAATTGGTAGTTGCAGTATTGTCCCACCTCTACAACTCCAGTGCGGACTCGAGAGAGGCAAAGGTCGAGAGCCGTGCGTCCTCCGAAAAACGAACACACAAAGCCACATTGCTGTCTTGACAACTGCTCGCTTAACCCGGAAGCCAGCCGCACCAATGTGTCGGAAGCGACACAGTTCAGCTAGCGACCGGAGCCAGCTTGCATGCGCCCGGCCGCCACAAGGAGTCGTTAGAGTGCGATGGGACAAGGACATCCCAGGCGGCCAAACCCTCCCCTAACCCGGACGACGCTGGGCCGTTTGTGCGCCGCCTCATGGGTCTCCCGTTCGCGGTCGTCTGCAACACAACCTGGGATCAAACCCGGATCTGTAGTGACGCTTCTAGCGCTGATCAGTGGCTTAGACTGCTGCACTACTCGGGTGGCCCACGGATTCCATCTTTAATAAACTCAATGTTTGGCAGAGGGACCGTGGGAATGAGTACCAAACAGAACAAACACACAAACGAGCCAGTGACTCACAGCAGAGTCTCTGCCATCACATGTTACTAGATCTGTTTGTGCTGAATAAACAATGACCATAGGAGTTCAGACTATCTCTACATTGCCTTGTGTTGATGACTCATAGTCCCAAATCAAATGTTCCTCTCTGGGTACCGGATGCACGCTTTCATATCCAGGTGGGACATCTCCAACATTGGAAGGAGGATCTAATATTTAACCGAAACAAAACCCGTCAAGGCCTAGCCTTGATGTGTCAAATAAAAACCATGTGCATTCTTCTATCGCACGGCGTGACGGATCGAGGTGATGTCTATATCCAAAACATAATTTCCAGGGATCATAATAACATCTGGTTCTTTTGATTCAAGACGTATTTTCTCCTACATAGATTCCTCAAACCATAGCATATCCCCTATGGTGCTGCTGACCCGAGTGGTTTCTTGGCTTTGGCTCTCTGCTCTTTCTCTCGTTCTCTCTTTCTTTGTCACCTGTTGGGAAGGCTTTTATGATCTCTCTTGTCCTCTTCGCTCTCTTCATCCTTCAATCTCCCCATCAATCTCTGATCTCTGTTTCACCTGCGTGGTGTGTGTGCGTGTGAGGAGCTGTAAGATTAGCATGTTTGCACATCCTGGGTTGGAAGAGGTCCACGTGGCTCCATATAGATAGCTTTAATCAGCCGTGAAGCAGACAGTTCAAACGACAGTTTAGTCATCAGTGAAAAGACCCCCTATCATCTTAGGCCTCTCGGAAAGACCGGCTTGCAATACAAACCCCCTATTCCATATATAGTGCACTACTTTTGACCAGAGCCCTGTGGGCCCTGCTCAAAAGTAGTGCACTAAATAGAGTATAGAGAATAGGGTGCCATTTGGGGCACAGAGCCCTATCATCTGCTCAAGATTAATGGGAAACACATTTCTTTGGTTATTTTCTTTTCCCTCCCAGTAAATATATGGTTGGTCACAAAGCAGAGAGAAATTAGTTTTGAATTTGCTATTCTGTTGTCCTTCTGGAAAGCAGTGCTTTTTTCCCCCAGAGTTGTTACGGTAGCTCAGTGTGAAAATAAATATCGCAAAGTCTTTTTTGGTAATGTCTGTGATATTTGTGTGTGCTGTCTGGCTATATTAGACAGAGCATTGGTGCAACAACAAATAGGTCTGGAAGGTGTCTGCATTGGTACTTAGAAATGGCTGTCTTATAGTTTTCCTGTCTTGCTAACTCACTTGCTAACACATGGGTCAACTTGAACTGAGTGTGCTAATGCTAACCCAGCAAGCATTTCCACATGTGGGCCCAATGTGGGCTTAAACATTGGGCCCATGTAGGCTGCTCAAATTGGGCTGGATGCGCCTTTGCTCATCGCGTCCACATTGGCCCCAAGGCTGGTGGGCCCAAGGCTGGTGGGCCCAAGGTAGCCCTCACTTTGCCTGAACCTGAAATAAGACCAGCCTGTTGGATTGTCGGCCTGTTACATTGCATCAAAAAGACATCAAAGTTGTTGCTATGATATACACAGTATTATTACCAGAGAAGCTTAGCGCTTCTAATGCCACATGAACGTATTTAACTTTGTATCAGAGAAACAACAACAGGTAAAATACAGAAGTTTAATAATGAAAATAGTACAATTAATCAATGAGGATGAATTATGATGAATTATGATGATATGATGAATTATGATAATGGCGTATGATCGATACAGGAGAAAATTATGAATTCAATAGGTTGTTTACCAGCAAATGGTTAGAGGATTATATTCTCAATTTGGATAGAGCAACATTTAAACCCTCAAGACTAGACTTAACAGGTCCCGTGGGTGCAAAAGAGTATGGTCTATGAATTGTGATAGGAGGAAGTTACTTAAAATCGGCAAGTAGTAGTCCAGTTCTAATGTTGAAGTTATTACTTAACGTTAACCTAAAGAGCTACACATTACACATCATGGTAATACAAGAGAGACAAGAAATTTAGTTAGTCTAGTCCAACACAGGTTAGCGGACACCAACCCAACATGGGTCAGCACACACCATGCCCTTCATATAATACATGAAATGGGGGTCAGATGACAGTGCGGCCTCACTAACTAACGGTGCGGCATCGCTAACTTACGGTGCGGCCTTGCTAACTGATGGTGCGTCACCGCTAACTGACGGTGCGTCACCGCTAACTGACGGTGCGTCACCGCTAACTGACGGTGCGTCACCGCTAACTGACAGTGCGTCATTGCTAACTGACGGTGCGGCCTCGCTAACTGACGATGCGGCCTCGCTAACTGACGGTGCGGCCTCGCTAACTGACGGTGCGGCCTCGCTAACTGACGGTGCGGCCTAGCTAACTGACGGTGCGACCTCGCTAACTGACGGTGAGTCAAAAGGGACTTTTTCCTGGCCAGTGGGTTGATAGGCCCCTGGCCAGCAAAAGGTGGTTGTGCTGGTGTGATTTGAGGGTCCATTCCTACTACAATAAGATTATATCTGAAGAAAGACGATTCTGAGGTAATTATCTTAAAGTTCTGAACCCTCATTGGTTTGAATGTTGTTTTGTATAGTTAAAAAAAAACTTGACATAAATTGGGGTATTTGCAAACCACGCCCCAAGATATTCTGAGCCCCCACCTCTACATTGTGAAGTAGATGGGTTTGGTGTGGGCTGACCTGTGCTAGAATTGGTGTGGGCTATCCTGTGCTAGGCTTGGTGTGGGCTGACCTGTGCTAGGCTTGGTGTGGGCTATCCTGTGCTAGGCTTGGTGTGGGCTGACCTGTGCTAGGCTTGGTGTGGGCTGACCCATGTTGGGCTAGTGCCTGCTAATCTGTGTTGGATTGTGTAGGCTAGCCCGCGTTGGGCTGATGTGGGATTGGTGTGAGCTAGCCCATGCTGGACTGATGTGGGATTGGTGTGGGCTAGCCCGTGCTGGACTGATGTGGGATTGGCGTGGGCTAGCCTGTGCTGGACTGATGTGGGATTGGTGTGGGCTAGCCTGTGCTGGGCTGATGTGGGATTGGTTTGGGCTATCCTGTGCTGGGCTGACGTGGGATTGGTGTGGGCTAGCCCGTGCTGGGCTGATGTGGGATTGGTGTGGGCTAGCCCGTGCTGGGCTGATGTAGGATTGGTGTGGGCTAGCCCGTGCTGGGCTGATGTGGGATTGGTGTGGGCTAGCCCGTGCTGGGCTTGGTATGAGGGTTCTGAGGGCTAGCCCTTGCCCACCAAATACCCACATGGGGCCAGAATTGGGACCACTACTAACGGAAAAATAGCATTATGACTATAGCAATAGCATTTCAGACCTGTAGATCTGTTTGCTTTGTTGATTAGCAACTCTGAGGACATCGGCTTAGTTTGGTCTGGTCGGGAGGTTGGTTAGAGGCTGGGGGTTGTTTTTGTTGGGTGTCACGTACACACGTGTCTCTCCAGGGTCTTCCTCTCTTTGTTCCAAATGGCGACCGAGATGAGTCACGTTTAATTTGGGAAGGTAGATCTAAGTTCCCTCCTCACTGTTTTCTTCCAATGTCTGGGAAGCTCCCTGTGAGCAACTGCAGCAACAGAGATATCAGAGGGAGAGAGGACAGCTCCTTAGTTTGTTGTTGTTGTGTCTGGTCATCTGTGTATGTCTGCTTGGCGGACCCATCCAAGGGCTTGAGAGAGTTCTCTCTCTCAGTAAATCGTTTGGCTTGCTTCTCTTTCAGGACGGTAAAGACTCTCTCTGTCGGATGGGATTCATTTTGAGTGCTACAGCTTACTGATCTTGACTCAATCACACTTTTACAATTTGTGTATTTTCAGAGCCTCTACATCATTGGGAAAGTGGTTGTCCTCTCCTAAGTGGTTGTCCATTTCATCTTCCACTCTTTCTGTAGGGTCAAAGGCTGCTGGTTATTCATGGTCAATATTTTGTGAAAATCTGTCTTTATGACTTTACATCAGATTAGATACCAAATATTAGGCAGTCCTTGGTCATGAGAGCCAGAATGTTCTATTTAAAACCTCCATTCTTCACTCCCTGTCTCTAGCCTGAGTTGGTTCCCACTACTCTAGGTCTGCGTCCCAAATGGCACCTTATTCCCTATATAGGGAAAGACACACACTCTGGTAAAAAGCAGTGTACTATATAGGGAATAAGGTGCCATTTGGGACTGAGCCTGGAAGTCCATCTCAGTCCCCTGTGGTGGCCCCTCTGTGCCCCAGTGGCAGATGTGAATTCAGGTCACACTGATATATTCGGCAGAGGTCCCCTCTCCTCTCACTAGGGACATCAATATGGACTATGTGGCTAGGAGACTGAGGTATTTAAATAAGCATGCTGTCTGTCTGACATATTTTATTCATTGCTTCGAATAATTCAAACTTCTCAATTCTCTTTGCCAAAAACAGAAGGGTTTTTGAGAAGCACAAGACAATGCTCAGTCACACTGAGTCACGTTAGAATTCCGCAGTAAATGATGAACAGCATAGCATCTGGAGAGAGAGAGAGAGAGAGAGAGAGAGAGAGAGAGAGAGAGAGAGAGAGAGAGAGAGAGAGAGAGAGAGAGAGAGAGAGAGAGAGAGAGAGAGAGAGAGAGAGAGAGAGAGAGAGAGAGAGAGAGAGAGAGAGAGAGAGAGAGAGAGAGAGAGAGAGAGAGAGAGAGAGAGAGAGACTGACAGAGAGAGGGAGTGCGAAAAGAAAGAGAGAGAGAACAAAAGAGAGAGAGGGAGAGAGAGGGGGGTTCTAGGAGGAGCCAAAAAAAATGTCTCCTCACCTGCCTGATAGCCATCCAATCTTCCCTGTCCAGTGTCCTCTTCATAACCTTATCAGTATTCCCATGCATTAGCTCCCACCTATCTCCATTACACTGCATTGGCAGCCAGTCAGGGCCACTCTAACTCTGGCAGGTATCTACGGTGGCAGGACACTAAGGACACACTGTACTCCCTGCCATTTAAATGATTGGAAACTTCCAAGTAATACATTAAAGCTCTGGCTCCGCAAGATAAAGTTGATTGTGCCATGCTATGTTATTAGAGCAGGTTGAGAGAGGTAGCAAACGCAAGGTTTTTAGAGAGACGGAAGGGGATGGAGACGGTGTCCTTTACTCACCTTGGTGTAAACTGCGCAATTTAATTGACAGTAAAAAAAAATGACACATCTATCTAGATAAACCTAAATCTTTATTTGTGTAAGGCTTTGTTTGTGGTACGCACATTAGGAGTTAATTTATTTATGTTTAATTGCACTTTTGCCCCTGGTGGAGAGGAATAGTCAAGTAAATATTAATATTAGTGTTTTCCTACAGACAGAGAGAGAGATGAGGGTTATCCCCATGAGATCTGACCTCTAGAGAGACAGAGAGAGAGATGAGGGTTATCCCCATGAGATCTGACCTCTAGAGAGACGGAGAGAGAGATGAGGGTTATCCCCATGAGATCTGACCTCTAGAGAGACAGAGAGAGAGATGAGGGTTATCCCCATGAGATCTGACCTCTAGAGAGACAGAGAGAGAGATGAGGGTTATCCCCGTGAGATCTGACCTCTAGAGAAACAGAGAGAGAGATGAGGGTTATCCCCATGAGATCTGACCTCTAGAGAGACAGAGAGAGAGATGAGGGTTATCCCCATGAGATCTGACCTCTAGAGAGACAGAGAGAGAGATGAGGGTTATCCCCGTGAGATCTGACCTCTAGAGAAACAGAGAGAGAGAGATGAGGGTTATCCCCATGAGATCTGACCTCTAGAGAAACAGAGAGAGATAGAGATGAGGGTTATCCCCATGAAATTTGACCTCTAGCGAGACAGAGAGAGAGAGATGTGAGGGTTATCCCCATGAGATCTGACCTCTAGAGAGACAGAGAGAGAGAGAGATGGGGGTTATCCCCATGAGAAGTGACCTCTCTGTGATGCATGCTGGTCTACAAAGTCCTGTCTGCCCTAGGCTGCTCCTAATCCCTTCACTGTAGGGACAGATTACACCTTCATCTTGTTAGGGGCCCTCAGAGGCCCTGTGTGCGTGCGCCACCCCAGTGAATCCGAGATCGATGCCTGGTTCGTCTTGAGTGGTCCTCGTGGTTATTTAACGTGGGACCATCCCGTTTTCTATTCTACATCACTAATCCAATCAGAAATGATTTTTTTGACGTGTCGTATCATATTAGGAAAGAGTGCCGGAGAGAGGAGAGACCTGTGATAAAATGCCCTCCAAAAACACACAGGGACACCCCACTCAATATTACCTACAATCCTCCACTGGTCCCACGTTAGAGTATGTTGGTATAGATATGTGTGTGCGTGTGTGTGTGTGTGCGTGTGTGCGTGTGTGCGTGTGTGTGTGTGTGTGTGTGTGAGGACAGAATTGTAACGTTTCTGAAACGATGAGATTGCTGACCGTCTTCATATCAGTTTGCCATCAATGTCGTCTCTTTAACTTTCTCATAACAAGCTCAAATCATCATATCTCATTTCAGGGACGACCTGTAAAGCCTCACAGCGCTTGTGTTGTCTGCCTGGGAGTGATGTCAGAGGTTTAGGAGCGGTTGGCATGACTTATGTAACACTGCCCCAGACCCGCAGTCAGTGGTTCAGCTGGAAGCCGTGATGAGTTGACATTAAGACGGATGTTGTCGTCATTTGCAGGAAGAGTCAGAAAATCCCCTTGTGGGCAGCGAATGCCTTTTGTTGGGAATGAAAATGACCTTCAAAATAATACCCTGGCGAGGCCTCAGATATGAATCCATGACAAAACCTTCACATAAACACAGTAAAGCCACAAGTTACAGTCGTGGAACATATGGTTTTAGACGTGCTCTGAAGGGTTTGGTGAACATGCCATCAAAGGGAGAGGGAATGAAATAAGTGAGTGGCTCTGTAAGAACAGGGCCTGTTCAGCCTGTGTGCTCAGAGCTACCTGGTTGAACCCGGTAATATACCTCTAGATTTCTTATTTGTTCATGCGAGGCTGCTTAAAGGGGAATAAAGAGAGGGAGATATGTCTGTCTGCCTCTCCCTTTGTGTCCACCGCCCCCCATTCACAGTGGTCATACACATCTGGTCAATATTTGAACATTTCCCATCTCCAATCCCTTTCTCCCATGGATTTCAGAGCCACTTTTTGCCCACTCTAGGATGAGAGGAGTGAAGAAAAACAGAAGAAAGAAAGCCATACAGTATTCAGGGTAGGTTGATAGGTCATCGCCCTGCCCTAACCGTCATCTGTGATTATCATTACAATGTAGATGAAGGCTTTCTAGGTCTGGGTGTTGAACAATATCCCTCTCTGCATCCAAGGTCTATTATGGATGTGCTTGTATAATATACAGTATGTCAAAGCTCACTAATATGAGTCCTTGCCACAGCAATTTGTAACATCATTTATTGAGGCCAAGTCCATGCACGCCAATGTCATTTCATCATCCTCTCTCTCATTTCCTCTCCCCCTCCCTATTTCCTCCAGTCTTGTCTATGCCTTGTGGTAATAATAATTTAATATAATCCTGGACGGACGTGGAACGGGGGGAATGGGGGTGTGTGTGTGTGGGGAGGGGGGGGGGGGGGTGTTATATAATTACAATCCCTCCGAGGTGGCTCGTCATTCGAACCCTGAACTAGACATGAACTGGCCATTGACAGGGAAGGACCGTGTATTAAAAATCATTTTTGAATTCCTTGGGCCATAATTTAGGAATAACATAGCTGAGACCCATTTCTCTCTCTGCATGCCTCCTAGTCATCCTGACACACACACACACACACAGAATCAATCATGCACCTTCACACACTCCCACACACACAGAATGTAGCTATCAGATGGGAGGCAGAACGTGGGCATATGCTGTCTGAGTATCTGTTGAAAGATGACAGGTGGTTGCCCTAGTATTTGCATAATTATGTATGTTGCGAGCAGGACTGTATCAAGCCGTAAACAAATCCATATGGCCTTTGGAGGACCAAAGCACTTCACCCCACAACTACTTACAATTTAAAACCAGGGATGCCAGGTGTAGTGTGCAGTACCTGGCAAGAATCATTCTCATGCATGGGAGAGCAATAGAGAGTGGTATCGCAGCATATGCAAAGATATCCTACCCACGTCAACACCCATTTTAAAGTATGAGGGCTACTCTGGCTCGTTGGCCACTCCATGTCTTTATCCCAAATGGCACCATAATCCCTATATTGTTCACTGCTTTTGACTAGAGCTCTATGGGCCCTGATCAAAAGTATTGCACTAAATAGGGAATATGGTGCCATTTGGTACTCAGTCCTTGTGTCCTGTGATCAGTGAGAAGTGTCATATGAGGATGGTGATGAAGATGAAGGAGAGGTTACAGAGAGACAGGCCATTATCAGTGAGAAGACCAGGCCTCCCAGTACTGTTCTCTCTCCTCTCTTCACTATAAACTAAAGCTTACAACACAATACCCCAAAGTTTTTATTTTTCATTTTTTGTTGTTGTGTTAAATATGTGTTTAGACCCTTGGCAATGACACTCTAAAGTGAGCTCAGGTGCATCCTGTTTCCATTGATCATCCTTGACATGTTTCTACAACTTGATTCAGCTGTGGTAAATTAAACTGATTGGACATGATTTGTAAAGGCACACACCTGTCTATATAAGTTTCCACAGTTGACAGTGCATGTCAGAGCAAAATCCAAACCAAGTGATCGAAGGAATTGTCCCTAGCGCTCTGAGACAGGATTGTGTTGACCACCAAGACTCTTCCTAGAGCTGGCTGCCCGGCCAAACTGAGCAATCGGGGAAGAAGGGCTTTGGTCAGGGAGGTGACCAAGAACCCAATGGTCACTCTAACAGAGCTCCGGACTTCCTCTGTGGAGATGGGAGAACCGTTCAGAAGGACAACCATCTCTGCAGCACTCTACTAATCAGGCATTTATGGTTGAGTGGCCAGACGGAAGCCACTCCTCAGTAAAAGGCACATGACAGCCGGCTTGGAGCTTGCCAAAAGTCACCTAAAGACTCTCAGACCATAAGAAACAAGATTCTCTGGTCTGATGAAACCAAGATTGTTTTGCCAAACAAGACCTCAGGAAAGAAAAATTGTAGACCTCCACAAGTGTGGTTCATTCTTGGGAGCAATTTCCAAACGCCTGAAGGTACTACGTTCATCTGTACAAACAATAGTATGCAAGTATAAACAACATGGGACCAAGCAGCCGTCATACCGCTCAGGAAGGAAACGTGTTCTGTGTCCTAGAGATGAACGTACTTTGGTGCAAAAAGTGTGAATCAATCCCAGAACAACAGTAAAGGACATTGTGAGGATGCTGGAGGAAACAGGTACAAAAGTACCTAAATCCACAGTAAAACGAGTCCTATATCTGTAACGACAGATCTCCTCTTCGTCTGAAGAGGAGTAAGGATCAGACCAAGATGCAGCGTGGTAAGTGTCCATAATGTTTTTAATACAGACAAATGAACACTCGAACAAAAACAATAAACAATAACGTTAAATCTACAACAACCGAAACTGTGGCGACAAACACTCACACGGAAACAAACACTCCAAACCAACAGTGAAACCCAGGCTACCTAAGTATGATTCTCAATCAGAGACAACTAACGACACCTGCCTCTGATTTGAACCATACTAGGCCGAAAAAGAAACCAAACATAGAAAAACAAACATAGACTGCCCACCCCAAATCAGGCCCTGACCATACTAAATAAAGACAAAACAAAGGAAATAAAGGTCAGAACATGACAATATCGACGTAACCTGAAAGGCCGCTCAGCAAACCGCCATAAAAAAAACAGACTGCGGTTTGCTACTGCACATGGGGACAAAGATTGTACTTTTTGGAGAAATGTCCTCTGGTCTGATGAAACAAAAATAGAACTGTTTGGCCATAATGACCATTGTTATGTTTGGAGGAAAAAGGGGGAGTCTTGCAAGCCGAAGAACACCATCCCAACCGTGAAGCACGGGGGTGGCAGCATCATGTTGTGGGGGTGCTTTGCTGCAGGAGGGACTGGTGCACTTCACAAATAGATGACTTCATGAGGAAGGAAAATTTGTTTGATATATTGAAGCAACATCTCAAGACATCAGTCAGGAAGTTAAAGCTTGGTCACAAATGGGTCTTCCAAATGGACAATGACCCCAAGCATACTTCCAAAGTTGTGGCAAAATGGCTTAAGGACAACAAAGTCAAGGTATTGGAGTGGCCATCACAAAGGTCTGACCTCAATTCTATAGAACATCTGTGGGCAGAACTGAAAAAGTGTGTGCGAGCAAGGAGGTCTACAAACCTGACTCAGTTACACCAGCTCTGTCAGGAGGAATGGGCCTAAATTCACCCAACTTATTGTGGGAAGCTTGTGGAAGGCTAACCGCAACATTTGACCCAAGTTAGACACTTTAAAGGCAATGCTACCAAATACTAATTGAGTGTATGTAACTTCTGACCCACTGGGAATGTGATGAAATAAATAAAATCAGAATCTCTACTATTATGACATTTCACATTCTTAAAATGAAGTGGGGATCCTAACCAACCTAAAACGGGGAATTTTTGCTTGGATTAAATGTCAGGAATTGTGAAAAACTGAGTTTAAATGTATTTGGTTAAGGTGTATTTAAACTTCTGACTTCAACTGTAGAAACCAGACACATGCTCATTGTGTCACGATCGTCTAAGGTGGAAACAGCGGACCAAAGCGTGGCGTTGTGTGCGTACATACTTCTTTATTATAAGATGTCACCAACAAAACAATAAACATCCAAACGAAAACATGACGCCAACGTTAGTGCTCACAGGCAACTATACATAAACAACTACCCACAAATACAGGTGGGGAAAAAGGCTACCTAAGTATGGTTCTCAATCAGAGACAACGATAGACAGCTGCCTCTGATTGAGAACCACACCCGGCCAAACCCACAGAAATACAAATCATAGAAAAAGGGACATAGAATGCCCACCCAAATCACACCCTGACCAAACCGTCAGGGCGTGACACATTGCTCACATGGAGCGCGTAAATAATGGTTTGAAATAAAACAAAACTTGTTTCTCATAAGTGTAGAAGGTTGTGAACTCTGCAAACAACATTTCCACTCTGAGAATGTGAATGGTAAATTGCTGTAATTAATACATGCATTAAAATAAATTGATGTAACCAAATGATAGGGATTAAAGCTAAATTGCCTGTTTTACAAACAATAGGCTTCCATAAAAGTGTACATCAGCCAACACTGTGTAGCCTATGCTACTATTCTACTTCGCGAAATAGTAGGGCATCCATTTTTTTGGTCTCGCCTGGGCCTGATCAGCGTTGATTCGTCTATAAATTAAGAGACGATTCCGTATCAAATTATACCATGCCAGGTTGGGAAGGATTTGCGCACTGACCATTTGACATAACATTAGTGCGTTATAGCCCTCCGAGCCGGGAACAACCTACTGCTGTTGAATAATTAATGATGGTCAGACACATCCCAACCTTTTCTCATAGAATACCAATATATCTATTGACTGTATAAAAAAAAGTCCACACATCAAAACATTTGTTTTACTGAACTGTCATAACCTATAGCAATCTACATCCCCCTGCATAGCTACTCCAGCATCACACGACAGCTGGAAAGAGGAGGAGATGTAGAATGTTTAATAGACAGACTAAGTTAGCAATACAATTGTTTATAATCGTTAGTAAACACTCACGCTATTAGATAAAGTTAATAAAAGTAAAATCCTAAAAAGGATGTATGCCTATTTAAACGGTTTTGACGGTTATTATGTTTTCATAACGTCCTCATCCATAACCGTCAGTCACGTGGTTATTCAATTCCCGTCACAGCCCGACACACACTTGTATATGGCTGGCTGCCCTGGGATCGGCCTCGGCTTGCAGACACAGTAGAGTACATGCCCTGTAGTTGAATTCCATTACAGTTCAGGGACAAGCAGGGAATAGCTCTCTACTATCTGTAGTCACGGGCCAGAGCCAAGCTAAACGGCCCACAGTTCAGTCTAATGTTTCATTGGGGCTCAGAAGACCAGGCACTGCAGCTTCACACCTATTTCCCATGTGTTTTACAGTCGCACAATAGCCTGCCCGATAGTTACTATGTGGGATGTTGTTGGTTGGTATTCTGGTGGAAAATGATACAGTGACAGTCAGCACATAGGCCATCATTGTAAAAAAGAATTTGTTCTTAACAGACTTGCCTAGTTAAATAAAGGTTAGATTTTTATTAAATAGAACCTGTAGTGTAGAGACTTGCAGTCAAGGAGTAAGTCAATATTTATTAAGCAGTAACAGCGCTAATGTGTTTTTCAGGTGTACTGTACAATATGTGATATGCTAACCTTTCTCTGTGTCTCTCTCTCTCCCCTCTTTCTCTCTCTGTCTCTCTCTTTCCCCATTGTCTCTCGCCGTCTCTTTCTGTCTCTCTCTCTCCCCTCTTTCTCTCTCTCTCTCTCTCTCTCTCTCTCTCTCTCTCTCACTGTCTCTCTCTCACTGTCTCTCTCTCCCCTCTTTCACTCTCTGTCTCTCTCCCCTCTATCTCTCTCTCCCCTCTTTCTCTCTGTCTCTCTCTCTCTCTCTCTCTCTCTCTCCCCTCTGTCTCTCGCTCTCCCCTCTTTCACTCTCTCCCCTCTTTGTCTCTGTCTCTCTCTCTCTCTCTCTCTCTCTCTCACTGTCTCTCTCTCTCCCCTCTTTCACTCTCTGTCTCTCTCCCCTCTATCTCTCTCTCCCCTCTTTCTCTCTGTCTCTCTCTCTCTCTCACTGTCTCTCTCTCCCCTCTTTCACTCTCTGTCTCTCTCCCCTCTATCTCTCTCTCCCCTCTTTCTCTCTGTCTCTCTGTCTCTCGCTCTCCCCCTCTCTCTCTCTCTCTCTCTCTCTCTCTCCCCTCTTTCACTCTCTGTCTCTCTCCCCTCTATCTCTCTCTCCCCTCTTTCTCTCTGTCTCACTCTCTCTCTCCCCTCTGTCTCTCGCTCTCCCCTCTTTCACTCTCTGTCTCTCTCCCCTCTATCTCTCTCTCCCCTCTTTCTCTCTCTCCCCTCTCTCTCTCTCTCTCCCCTCTGTCTCTCGCTCTCCCCTCTTTCTCTCTGTCTCTCTCTCTCTCTCCCCCTGTCTCTCGCTCTCCCCTCTTTCTCTCTGTCTCTCTCTCTCTCTCCCCTCTGTCTCTCGCTCTCCCCTCTTTCACTCTCTGTCTCTCTCCCCTCTATCTCTCTCTCCCCTCTTTCTCTCTCTCCCCTCTCTCTCTCTCTCTCCCCTCTGTCTCTCGCTCTCCCCTCTTTCTCTCTGTCTCTCTCTCTCTCTCCCCCTGTCTCTCGCTCTCCCCTCTTTCTCTCTGTCTCTCTTTCTCTCTCCCCTCTGTCTCTCGCTCTCCCCTCTTTCTCTCTGTCTCTCTCTCTCTCTCCCCTCTGTCTCTCGCTCTCCCCTCTTTCTCTCTGTCTCTCTCTCTCTCTCTCCCCTCTGTCTCTCGCTCTCCCCTCTTTCTCTCCCGTTTCTCTCTCTCCCCTCTTTCTCTCCCCGTCTCTCTCTCCTCTGTCTCTCTTTCCCCTCTCTCTCTCTCTGTCTCTCTCCCCCTGTCTCTCTCCCCTCTTTCTCTCCCTGTCTCTCTCTCCCCTCTTTCTCTCCCTGTCTATCTCTCCCCTCTTTCTCTCCCTGTCTCTCTCTCCTCTGTCTCTCTTTCCCCTCTCTCTCTCTCTCTCTCTCTCCCCTCTGTCTCTCTCCCCTCTTTCTCTTTATTTCTCTCCCCCTTCCCTCTCTCTTTCTTTCTCTCCCACTTCCTTCTCTCTCTAGACATGCCTCTCCATGTTCGGCGCAGTAGCGACCCCTCTCTGGCAGGCCTTCCCCTGGGTGACCCACATACAGCACCGGAGGAACCATCCCGTAAGAACCCCACACGATGGTCCACCACGGCAGGCTTCCGCAAGCACAACCACCACCACAGCCACAGCCACAGCCAGAACACAGGGACCAACAGCCTGGAACGCAAGGTACAGTAACCCAAAACCTAGACTTATCCTAACACAGCCACAGCCAAAACACTGGGACCAACAGCCTGGAACGCAAGGTACAATAACCCAAAACCTAAACTTATCCTAACACAGCCACAGCCAAAACACTGGGACCAACAGCCTGGAACGCAAGGTACAGTAACCCAAAACCTAGACTTATCCTAACACAGCCATAGCCAGAACACAGGGACCAAAAGCCTAGTATAGTACAGTGAACTATCCCAACCTCATGACCTAGGTCATGTCCAGTAGGGACAAAATGTTTTGTAACAGGGAGGTACTACTCATTTACAATGGTGCCCTGACAAATTCTATATGATCAATACAAATAAAATGAACTACAAATTACAGATTCAACATGACAGCTTTAAACTCCACATTTTACATGAAATCCAAACACTTGCAATTCTCATTTAATTCATTCAACATTAAAGTCCTAAACTGCCCTAGAGGCACCCGAGAGTCAAGATGTAGGGAGTTTTGTAGGCTATTCCAAAAGTGGGGGGCATTCAAACTGAAGGCGAATTTACCTAGATCGGTACGTACTAGTGGAACCTCAAGAGATAACCATCCCTGTGAATGGATTTGGTGTGTCATATTTTTACATTTTAACAGTGAAGTGAGGTAGGTCGGAAGCTTCTGTCGTAGAGCTTTATAAACAAAAAGCGAGTAATGAAGTGATCTACAGGACTTAAATGAGGACCAATAAAAAGTGTGTGTTTTTGTTGTCCATTTTGGTACGGTGTGCCCTACTGAACACGACTCTGGTAGTACCACCCTGCCTGAAATGTCATTCAGCTTCAAGGATGCAGGTCAGAGAATCCTCTACCCACCACTTTTAGGAAGCAAACCCCTATTCTTTATTGAAAAGAATGAAGATCACAGCTTTGAGCATATATTATTTGTTCTAATTTACTTTTGAGGGTCGTCGGATGTGAACCAGAAGTGAATGTGAAAAGATTATTTTAGGGTTCATCCTCCCTGAAGCTTAAAAAAGAACAGCTAGGCCTATTAACTGGATCAAAATGGCTGCCGACAAGCCTTTAGTGCTTTGAAACAACTGATATTCCAAATGAGATGGAGGGAAGAAGGGGAAGATGGAGTGCTCAGAATGTGACACAGCAACTCTCGACATGATTAGAGCGTTGGCTGATAATCCTATTTAAAAGCACTTTAGTTGTCACCGGCGCCATAATCTTAGTGCCACGCCGCTCGTCGCTTCCAAGAGGCTACGGGGGGAAAACAGAGACATAAATAATACATTTGTTATTGTACCTTTCATTTGGTGGCAGAATACAGACTTTTGGGTTTAATATCATAGGCTTAAGCAGATGGAGTCAGTTGCATTGTTGCTAGATTTGCCTCTTGTCTATTTTCATCTGTTAATGACTTGATGTTAAATACAGTATATTTAGCCCGCTCTGGCTATAGAATATTTCATCTTGGCAGAAAGTTGAATCTAAAATGAAACACGCTAACAAAACATCAAAACTATTCATATTTTACCGACTAATTTCTGACCAAAACATATGGACAGAAAATGTACCGTATTTTCAAAGACCCGTTGGCTTTGTCTACAGCTACTTGATTTGAGCGTCGCACTCCATGTTCCACTCTTTATATTTGCTCTGTTTCCTATGACTCCAACAGATGAATCGTCTATTTTTCCTACATCATCTCAATATAGTGATATATAGCCGACGGGACTCTTGATTCATCAAGCTAGTGTTGTAAAATCTTGACGTTCCTCAATGACTTTACAATGCATCTGTCAGCTCTGCTCCCTCCTTTCCTCTCTCCTCTTAGCTAGCTAAGCCTTTGTGCTTAGCACCGAGCACTAAACAGGTTTAGCAGAGCCAGCAGTAAATACGTGCTCGACGATTTACAGCCTCTCTGGGTTTGTGTTTTCTGTGTCGTTTTATAAGTCGTAAAGAATTCAAGAGTGGACTCCTTTGTCTCACGTCTGCCTGTGTTGTGCTGTGTGAACGGAGCACGGTTTGTGTGTTGTGACTGTGATGGTTATCATTGAGACCGGGCGTCTCAATAGGCCTCTGACCCGTATCTTTATGACCCTGTCTGCACCCCTTCCCTTCCTTCAGCCTCTCTCTCCGGGCCTCCTCCCTTCTGTCCTTCCTCAGCCGTGGCCCTTGGTCACGCTGCGTTCAGCTCGAGTAAACCACATGGATTGTTTTAGCGTACAAGGAGATATACAGGATCTCCCTCGGGAGTGTTGCCGGGCAGAACTTTCTGGAGTATCTAGTGCTAGGGCTGTGGTGGTCATGACATTTTGTCAGCCGATGATTGTCAAGCAAATAACTGCCGGTCTCACGGTAATTGACCGTTGATTAACATAAACACATTTGGCATACCCAAATTTCCACCCATAGCCTACAAGCCACTGATGCTGACCTTTCAAGTCAAATCAAATTTTACTGGTCACATACACATGGTTAGCAGATGTTAATGTGAGTGTAGCGAAATGCTTGTGCTTCTTGTTCCGACCGTGCAGTAATATCTAACAAGTAATCTAACAATTTCACAACAACTACCTTTTACACACAAGTGTAAAGGAATGAATAAGAATATGTACATATAAATATATGGATGAGCGATGGCCGAACGGCATAGGCAAGATGCAGTAGATGGTATAGAGTACAGATTAGTAATGTAGGGTATGTAAACATTATATAAAGTGGCATTGTTTAAAGTGACTAGTGAGACATTTATTACATCCAATTTTTAATTATTAAAGTGGCTAGAGATTTGAGTCAGTATGTTGGCAGCCGCCACTCAATGTTAGTGATGGCTGTTTAACAGTCTGATGGCCTTGAGATAGAAGCTGTTTTTCAGTCTCTCGGTCCCAGTTTTGATGCACCTGCACTGACCTCGCCTTCTGGATGATAGCGGGGTGAACAGGCAGTGGTTCGGGTGGTTGTTGTCCTTGGTGATCTTTTTGGCCTTCCTGTTCCATCGGGTGGTGTAGGTGTCCTGGAAGGCAGGTAGTTTGACCCTGGTGATGCGTTGTGCAGACCTCACTACCCTCTGGAGAGCCTTACGGTTGTGGACGGAGCAGTTGCCATACCAGGCGGTGATACAGCCCGACAGGATGCTCTCGATTGTGCATCTGTAAAAGTTTGTGAGTGTTTTTGATGACAAGCCTAATTTCTTCAGCCTCCTGAGGTTGAAGAAGTGCTGCTGCGCCTTCTTCACCACGCTGTCTGTGTGGGTGGACCAATTTAGTATGTCCGTGATGTGTACGCCGAGGAACTTCAAACGTTCCACCTTCTCCACTACTGTCCCGTCGATGTGGATAGGGGGGGGGGGGGGGGGTGCTCCCTCTGCTGTTTCCTGAAGTCCACGATCATCTCCTTTGTTTTGTTGACATTGAGTGTGAGGTTATTTTCCTGACACCACACTCTGAGTGCCCTCACCTCCTCCCTGTAGGCCGTCTCGTCATTGTTGGTAATCAAGCCTACCACTGTAGTGTAGTCTGCAAACTTGATGATTGAGTTAGAGGCGTGCATGGGGAGTACAGGGAGTATAGGAGAGGGCTCAGAACGCACCCTTGTGGGGCCCCAGTGTTGAGGATCAGCGGGGTGGAGATGTTGTTTCCTACCCTCACCACCTGGGGGCTGCCCGTCAGAAAGTCCAGGACCCAGTTGCACTGGGCGGGGTCGAGACCCAGGGTCTCGAGCTTAATGACGAGTTTGGAGGGTACTATGGTGTTAAATGCTGAGCTGTAGTCGATGAACAGCATTCTTACATAGGTATTCCTCTTGTCCAGATGGGTTAGGGCAGTGTGCAGTGTGATTGCGATTGCGTCTACTGTGGAGCTATTGGGGTGGGAAGCACATTGGACTGGGTCTTGGGTGTCAGGTTGGGTGGAAGTGATATGGTCCTTGAATAATCTCTCAAAGCACTTCATGATGACGGGAGTGAGTGCTACGGGGCGATAGTCATTTAGCTCAGCTGTGGGTTACACTAGTTCATTTAGCAGACAAGATTTGCTTAGAATTTTGTGGTATTATTTTATATTATTTAAAAGTATGAAGGATACAATTGAACAGAGCTGAATAAAATATCAAGGATATTTTCTCCAAACGATTTGAAGCCCATGTGGCTATTCTGTAAACTGAGCTATGAGCTGTGAACAAAGAAACAGGTATACTCCTAAATGCTTCATTTAGAGTTGTCATTTTAGTTGTGATACAATCGTTGGGCTATATGTTCTGATTTTTAATACATTTCGTCAGCCAATAGGATGAATAGGCCTAGCGAACTGCAAAAGCCCTAGCCTATGTCAATTTACTATCCCCCATAGTACAAAAGTTTACCTATTCTGTGCGAGAAATAAGTATTCTAAACATAGTCTGGGACAGTTGTGGGATGCGATAGATCCCAAATTAATACAACCACTAGCATGAAAAAAACTGTTTTAAGCAATGAGCCTGACACAACAGATCAGGACATTGATAAACTATCCACACACCGCGGTAGGCTATGAGCACAAATGTTCCATTAGCAGGAAAACACCATTCTCAAAAGGGACCGCAAATGCGATTATTTAAGGTGCATTTTTATGTGAAAATGATCTTCCCCAAACATGAAACGTACACACTGCATGTGTATGCCAGTCAGGCTGTACAGCCATTGTAAAGCGGATTAATGTGCTTCATTTTAAGAAGTTATTTGGCCACTTTCGTTGTGATACAAATATTATCTGAACATATAGGCCTATGGGCTAGGCTACATGAGGTATATGACTATGATTTTAAAAAGTCACACAAAAAAGGCATTTGCTGTTTCTTGCCTTAAGCTGGGCATCATACATAAGTGATAATATATAATTCACAAGTGATAGGCTTATATTGTCACCCATCAGACTATTCTTGATTTAATCTTGTTTTTATATATACTAAATAATGTACAGTACCTGTCACGCCCTAACCTTAGAGAGCCATTTTATTTCTCTATTTGGTTAGGTCAGGGTGTGATTTAGGGCGGGCATTCTTTATTGTCTATTTCTTTGGTTTTGGCCGAGTATGGTTCCCAATCAGAGGCAGCTGTCTATCGTTGTCTCTGATTGGGGATCATACTTAGGCAGCCCCTTTTCCCACTTTCTGTTGTGGGATCTTGTATTTTTGTGTTGCATGGTTTTGCACTACTAGCTTTACATTCGTTGAGTTGTTTGTTTTTTGGTGGAACATTTAAAATTAAAGGAAAATGTACGCCTACCACGCTGCACCTCGGTCTTATTCCGACGACAGCCGTAACAGTACCAGTCAAAAGTTTGAACACACCTACTCATTCAATTTCTTTATTTTTACTATTTTCTACATTGTAGAATAATAGTGAAGACATCAAAACTATGAAATAACACATATGGAATAATGTAGTAACCAAAAAGTGTGAAACAAATCTAAATATATTTTAGATTCTTCAAAGTAGCCTCCCTGTGCCTTTATGACAGCTTTGAACACTCTCAACCAGTTTCACCTGGAATGCTTTTCCAACAGTCTTGAAGGAGTTCCCACATATGCTGAGCACTTGTTGTCTGCTTTTCCTTCACTCTGCGGCCCAACTCATTCCAAATCATCTCAATTGGGTTGAGGTCGGTTGATTGTGGAGGCCAAGTCATCTGATGCAGCACTTCATCACTCTCCTTCTTGGTCAAATAGTCCTTACACAGCCTGGAGGTGTGCCTTGAATTCTAAATAAATCACTGACAGTGTCACCGGCAAAGCACCCCCATGCCATCACACCTCCTCCATGCTTCATGTGGAAACCACACATACGGAGATCATCCGTTCACATACTCTGCGTCTCACAAAAACACGGCGGTTGGAACTGAAAATCTCAAATTTGGACCAAAGGACAGATTTCCAACGGTCTATTGTCCATTGCTGGTGTTTCTTTGCCCAAGCAAGTCTCTTCTTCTGTGACAACCCTCCCACTCTGTCTGCCGTATTCTCTCTCTTTGCTCTTGTTTTCCTTATTAAGATGTCGGCTGGCGGAGCTGGGAGGGTCGTCAGCGACATGGGACACACCTGGGCTCGGGTGTGTCCCAGGGTAAATGCACCACTTCCCCATTAATTGAGGAGACTCTCCATGCAGACACACTGATAGATTTTGCTTGTGGCTGTTTTGCTTGTTTGTGTTGGCACCTTCAACACCCCTCATTATCACATTTATGCAGGCAACCACTCACTTACACTATTGATTATCGACTACACACACCATTATTAATTGTATTTAGTTTACTTTAGTTAAGGAGTAACAAAAAATATTTATTATCTCCACGTTGCCTCCCTTTTTGTTTCGAACTTCGAGACGGTTCGTGACACTTCTAATTGATGTCCTTGGTTTCTTTGCAGCAATTCAACCATGAATGCCTGATTCATGCAGTCTCCTCTGAACAGTTGATGTTGAGATGTGTCTGTTACTTTAACTGTGAAGCGTTTATTTGGGTTGCATTTTCTGAGGCTGGTAAGTGGCTTCCGTCTGGCCACTCAACCATAAAGGCCTGATTGGTGGACTGCTGCAGAAATGGTTGTCCTTCTGGAAAGTTCTCCCATCTCCACAGAGGAACTCTGGAGCTCTGTCAGAGTGATCATCGGGATCTTGGTCACCACCCTGACCAAGGCCCTTCTCCCTCGATTGCTCAGTTTGGCCGGGTGGCCAGCTCTAGGAAGAGTCTTGGTGGTTCCAAACTTCTTCCATGTATAAATGATGAAAGACACTGTGTTCTTAGGGGACCTTCAATGCTGCAGACATTTTTTGGTACCCTTCCCCAGATCTGTGCCTCGTCACAATCTTGTCTCGGAGCTCTACGGACAATTCCTTCATCCTCTTGGCTCGGTTTTTGCTCTGACATGCACTGTCAACTGTGAGACCTTATTAAGACAGGTGTGGCTTTTCAAATCATGTCCAGTCAATTGAATGTACCAAAGGTGGACTCCTATCAAGTTTTACAAACATCTCAAGGATAATTAATGGAAACAGCATGCACCAGAGCTCAATTTCTAGTCTCATAGCAAAGGGTATGGATCATTTTGTAAATCTGTTTTTTATATTTAATACATTCGCAAAAATGTCTAAAAACCTGTTTTCACTTTGTCATTATGGGGTATTGTGTGTAGATTGCTGAGAAATTGCTTTTATTTAATCAGCTTTAGAATAAGGCTGTAACGTAACAAAATGTCAAGGGGTCCGAATAGTTTCCGAAGGCACTGTAATTGTGTAGTGTATTGAAATGTTGTGCAACATTGCCATTTGCATTGATGTCAGAGTGATTAGAAGGACAATAGAGTGCTGAGTACCAGGGAGGTTGCAAGTTTGGTAGGTATCTAATGACCGTCAGCAGCATCAGAGCTTGGAGAAGCCTATTTACCGTGACTAAACGGTCATGTGGAATTTGATTGCCGTCATGACTCGTGACTACCGACATAGTGACGGAGCAGCTGTGGGTCGGCCACGCTGGTCTAGACTGGTCTGACAGTCTGTAGCTACTAGCGGTATCACACAAGGACAGGCACCACACACAAACACATGTGCTGCCTGAAGCCAACAGCAGCCTTGGTCTGTAGGTTTTCTAGGCCGAGACTGGCCTGACATGTCTGTCTGGACTGTGACCCCCTCTCTCTACCTGTGTTTGCTCTATAAACTTAAACAAATGGAGATCTAATTAGCATAGCCCGTGGGTGTTTGATTTCACCTTCACAGGAAATGTTTTCGAGAGGTTCTTAATTCTCTTTGCGTACCAAGGGCACCATATTCCCTAAACAGTGCACTACCCATAGGGCTCCTGTCAAAGGTAGGTGCAGTATGTTGGGAATAGTGTGCCATTTTGGAAGCTCACTCAATATGATAGTAGAGCTAAGCTGTGGTCCAAGGCGCCAAGCGGCTCCCGGTGACGTGTCCAGGCTATTAGTGACAATAATTTAGCACGTGTGTGTGTACTGGGATAGGAATGGACTGTATCAGTGTGTGGCTCATCGCCAAGATAAGCTAGACTACCTGCCAATCACATTACAGCTATTTAACAGCATCACAATCTCATCTGTCTTGTCAGCATGGAATTGCCTAGCGCAATGTAGCGCTGGACGATGTGCACTTCATCATACTTTGGAGACGTAGTACATGTACAATATAATGTATGTTCTTGTGTGTTTGTGTGAATACTAACAGATTATTATAGTGTGACTTTGTGTGTTAAACGTTGTCTCTCCATGTCTGCAGGGAAAATTAGGATTTGTGTGTGGACTTGTATCGAATGCTATTGTTGTAGTACAGTACACTGCATGTACTGTGTATCAATCAAATACTATTGGTGTAGTACAGTATACAGCATATACTGTGTATCAATCAAATGCTATTGTTTAATTACGGTATACTGCATGTACTGTGCATCAAAATATGGTGTTAAACATTGCCTCTCCTCCGTGTGCATGGTAAGGATTTAGATGCGTACCGGAGTCTCCCACGTGATTCAGCAGTTTGGGCCACCCAGTTCCAGAGAGAGACTGCCCGCTCCTCACTCAGCGCCAACCACCCCATGGTGGACCGCTGGCTGGACAGACAGGATCAGGTAGGACCATACACACACACACACACACACACACAAACACACAAACACACAAACAGTAATAGAAAACTAGAACAACTATCCAGCCAACTTTGGCCCTAACCCTAGTGTTACAACAACATCTACATTATTGATGTTCCGTCAGCCAACCAACTCTGGCCCTTACCTCTGTGTTCGTTTACATGACATTGTGCTTTCAATGGCGCTTTCAGAGTCCAACATTGCAGTATTTCTGTTTTACAGTATGTCTGTTTTTTTTGTCTCTCGTTTTGACTGACTGGTCTTCCTACTGAAGGATGAAAGAAAAAGGAAAAGGGCGCTTGAAAAAGTGGAACTTAAATAAAATGGCAGACAGTCTCTGTGGAGCTCATAAATGACCTTGAAGGTGTGGGCCAAGTAGCTCTCGATCCTCGCTCGATGGGAAAGTATTTATTCCATCTCTGTCTTTCACACTTTCCTGCCGCTTCTGCTATTTCCTTGTCTGCCTGTCTGTCAATACATCAGTCGCCTGGCTGCTGGGACTGTGTGGGAGGTGTTTAAATGATCCTCCGCCACAAAAAGAGATGGAAAGAAGAGAGAGTGACGGGGAGAGAGAGTGAGACATAAGTTTGCAGCTAGGCATTTGTCTGTTACTGCATATGAATGAATATTAGATGTTTCATCACTACAACCGCTAAAGCACTCATTTGGACTACTCATGAATTGAATTGTTTTATTTCTCCGCCATTTTGAATTATTCCCCCCTCCGTCCTTGACTTTTCCTTAATAAGTTAATATAACACACTGCAGTTGTTTTGAATCTTAATGTCACAAACAGAAGTGGAGTTATAACTAGTTTTAAGAGGGCATGTCATTTTTTCAGCAGTTCTCCCCCGCTGCGCCTCCTCCCGACAGTAGGGCCTGCTACGCTCCTTCTCCTGACAGTGAAGGATGCTGTGCCCAGTTGATTATCACCCTGATAATTGCCACAAAATTGAATCTAAACTTGACCTGTACCGAAACTAATTTCCACACAAACAGTGCATTCGTAAAGTATTCAGACCCCTTGACTTTTTCTACATTTTGTTACGTTACAGCCTTAATTTAAAATGGATTAAATAGTTTTTTCCCCCTCTCATCAATCTACTCGCAACACCCCATAATGACAAAGCAAAACCAGGTTTTTAGATATTTTTGAAAATGTATAAAATTTTTAAAACTGATATAACATTTACATAAGTATTCAGACCCTTTACCCAGTACTTTGTTGACGCACCTTTCGCAGCGATTATAGCCTTGAGTCTTCTTGGCTATGAAGCTACATGCTTGGCACACCTGTATTTGGGGAGTTTCTCCCATTCTTCTCTGCAGATCCTCTCAAGCTCTGTAAGGATGGATGGGGAGCATCGCTGCACAGTTATTTTCAGGTCTTTCCATAGATGTTCGATTGGGTTCAAGTCCGGGCTCTGATTAGGCCACTCAAGGTCATTCAGAGACTTGTCCCGAAGCCACTCCTGTATTGTCTTGGCTGTGTGCTTAGAGTCATTGTCCTGTTGGAAGATGATCCTTTGCCCCAGTCTGAGGTCTTGAGAGCTCTGGAGCAGGTTTTCATCAAGGATCTCTCTGTATTTGGCTCCGTTCATCTTTCCCTCGATCCTGACTAGTCTCCCAGTCTCTGCCGCTGAAAAACATCCCAACAGCATGCTGCCACCACCATGGTGCCAGGTGTCCTCCAGACGTGAGACTTGGCTTTCAGGCCTAAGGTTTTAATCTTGGTTTCATCAGACCAGAGAATCTTGTTTCTCATGGTATGAGAGTCTTTAGGTGCCTTTTGGCAAAACTCCATGCGGGCTGTCATGTGCCTTTTACTGAGGAGTGGCTTCCATCTGGCCACTCTACCATAAAGGCCTGATTGGTGGAGTGAAGCATACATGTTTGATAACAAACTATAGTTTTGGCAAGTCGGTTAGGACATCTACTTTGTGTTTGACACAAGCCATTTTTTCAACAATTGTTTACAGACAAATTATTTGATTTATAATTCACTGTATCACAATTCCAGTGGGTCAGAAGTTTACATACACTAAGTTGACTGTGCCTTTAACCAGCTTGGAAAATTCCCGAAAATTGTGTCATGGCTTTAGAAGTGTCTGATAGGCTAATTGGCATCATTGGCGGTGTACCTGTGGATGTATTTCAAGGCAAACCTTTTGTCAGTGCCTCTTTGCTTGACATCATGGGGAAATCAACAGAAATCAGCCAAGACCTCAGAAAAGAAATTGTAGACCTCCACAAGTCTGGTTCATCCTTGGGAGCAATTTCCAAACGCCTGAAGGTAACACGTTCATCTGTACAAACAATAGTACGTAAGTATAAACACCATGGGACCACGCAGCCGTCATACCGCTCAGGAAGGAGACACTTTCTGTGTCCTAGAGATTAACGTACTTTGGTGTGAAAAGGGCAAATCAATCCCAGAACAACAGCAAAGGACCTTGCTGGAGGAAACAGATACAAAAGTATCTATATCCACAGTAAAATGAGTCCTACGATAACCTGAAAGGCCGCTCAGCAAGGAAGAAGCCACTGCTCCAAAACAGACTTAAAAAAGCCAGACCACGGTTTGCAACTGCACATGGGGACAAAGATCGTACTGATGAAACAAAAATATAACTATATTATAGAACTATAATGACCATCGTTATGTTTGGAGGAAAAGGGGGGAGGCTTGCAAGCCGAAGACACCATCCCAACCGTGAGGCACAGGGGTGTCAGCATCATGTGGTGGGGGTGCTTTTCTGCAGGAGGGACTGATGCACTTCACAAAATAGATGGCATCATGAGGGAGGGAAATTATGTGGATATATTGGAGCATCAGTCAGGAAGTTAACCATCCCAATCGTGAGGCACGGGGGTGGCAGCATCATGTTGTGGGGGTGCTTTTCTGCAGGAGGGACTGATGCACTTAAAATGGATCTTCCAAATGGACGATGACCCCAAGCATACTTCCAAAGCAAAATGGCTTGGAGTAGAGTATTGGAGTGGCCATCACAAAGCCCTGACCTCAATCCTATAGAACATTTGTGGGCAGAACTGAAAAAGCGTGTGCTAGCAAGGAGACCAGCTAACCTGACTCAGTTACACCAGATCTGTCAGGAGGAATGGGCCAAAATTCACCCAACTTATTGTGGGAAGCTTGTGGAAGGCTACCCACAATGTTTGACCCAAGTTAAACAATTTAAAGGCAATGCTACCAAATACTAATTGAGTGTATGTAAACTTCTGACCCACTGGGAATGTGATGAAAGAAATAAAATCTGAAATAAATAATTATCTCAAATATTATTCTGACCTTTCACATTCTTAAAATAAAATGGTGAAATTAACTTACCTTAGACAGGGACTTTTTACTAGGATTAAATATCAGGTATTGTGAAAAACCGAGTTTAAATGTATTTGGCTAAGGTGTATGTAAACTTTCGACTTCAACCGTATGTTATTACGGTATTTCTGTTTTTTATTAGTAATACATTTGCAAACATTTCCAAAACTCTTTTTCGTTATGGGGTATTGTGTGTAGATTGATGAAACAATAAAAAGTCATCCATTTTAGAATAAGGCTGTAACTTAACAAAATGTAGAAAAGGGGAAGGTGTCTGAATACTTTCTGAATGCACTTTATGCTTTCTGTTTCATAGTCGTAACAAACAAACTCCTCGACTAAAATTGATTGATCCCCTGAATTGTGGTGTTTTTTGGTTTGGGTTTTTACATATAGCATACAGTAAAATAAACGAAAATGCTATTGTGTTATAATAGTTTTTTCTAACATAACCAAAATAACATTGTTGCGCTAGCATATATGAAATGTATTAATTGCTCTGTTAGACTGTTACAATCAGAAGGACTGCTCGTGAGCTCAGTGGTTCTGGTGTTCAATCTCTTGCACTTATAGAGGCCTAAACAAAGGCTTCCAAAATGGCTGTGATTACAGGGCAGAACGGATCAAATGAACATGTTTACATATTACTGAGACCCGCTGCCACTCTAATCGGTCCCCTATATAGATTTAATTGTTCGGGAACTTCTACCACATATCACTTAAACAGGACATGACTCTCACTTAGGCGTGCAACAAATATAGCAACTTATTCCCTACATAGTGCACTACTTTTGACAAGGGCCCATAGGTCTCTGGTCAAAGGCAGTGCACTATGTAGTAGGGGAATAGGGTGCCATTTGGGACGCAGACCCAGATAGAGTAGGCCAGCTTGCCTTGCATTGCCCTGCCGGATCCAATCCCGCCTTGGGTTATGCATCATCATTAAGGAGAGCCATCTTGCATGGAGAAGCCAATCAGCTCTCCCAGTGGGGGCTGTTTTTCTGGAGCTTTCTGATCCAGTGGAGCAGTCCTTCAGTCAGAGCTCCCACCAGCCCAGGCATAACTGACAGAGTCATCCATTTGGAGTCCACACCGCCATTACGGCTGCATTGTGACCCAGATGAGCTGTCACATGCAAGGACCTCCAGCAGTACTCCAATTTTCAGGCCCTCTGACTCCTCATTTCATCCAGCCTCCATCATGCATTGTGATGTTGGCCTAGGCTGATGGGTGAAACCACATTAGAATACAGACCCCAACTGCCCCTCCTCCCTCCATCCCTTCTTCCTGACTTCCACTTCAACCCCCATCCCCACCTTCTCCACCATTTCTTCTCCTCCCAGGGAAAGTAGTGATGTGGAATGACGGGGTCCATTCCTAAACAGGTGGCGGCATTGGCTTCTGGGATTCATCCTACTGCATTAGACCAGTGTCTTTACACGCTCCGCCTGCCTCCACATTCCACACTAGTCATGCCAAGCAGCAACATAGCCAAAAACCAGTCAGGCCCACTCCACTTTATCCCAACGCCACCATCAGGCTCTCCTCTCTGGGTTAACTAGAGGCTGTGGCAGCCTGAGTGCTCTGGGGCGTAGAGAAGGATGGGCGTTAGGAAAATGGAGGGCCTTGCTGTAGCAGTCCCTGTTTGTGACCTACACTATTGATGTATGCATTATATTTTTATTGCATCTTAATATCAGTGTTGAGGCTTGTTTTATGATGCTGGAGGAAGCTCCTCGTTTATGGCGATGGCTCCAGAATCACCTCAATGAATTGCTGGTTTAAACACTCTGTTGATACAGTGAACCTACATACAACTGGTATTATTGCCTACAGTATACTGCCCAATGTGTTTTAATTCAGCGGAGGAGGTTGCATCTCTACCTGGGTTGAAATCACATTCATTGTCAGGGTTTTTGTCATCTTAGCAATCAGCCTCCCTCCCTTTGTTATGAGATCTGTCCTTGTTTCTCAGTGATGGCCGGGTGGTTGCCAATGTTTTATCTCAAGGCCCGAGATAAAAATATGGTTCATTAAAACATCACACTGTTATGATCGGCAAAGCTGAGTGGAGATAATGAGTACGCACACACACACCTATACACGCCCGCACACACACACACAAAAACACACTCACACACACGCACACACAAACACACACACACACACACACACACACACACAAAAAACTCACACACATTCACACACACAAACATACACAAATAAAATAAAATAAGTGAAATTAAAGCAATTATTTGTTTATCATGATGTATTTATCTGATGTCTGTTATTCTTCCTCTTAAATAATCAACCTTTTTTTTTTTTTACTCTGGGTTCAATGAGGTAATATTTCTGCATTACATCTTTAGTAGATCAGTTAATATTGAGATGTTACATAAAAGCACAGTGTTTCACAGATCATCTTTAAATTGTTGTTTTGAAGGTCGGAAATGTTGCTTTAATCGTGTCCTCACAGTTTCCTCTGTGCCCTTTTAATTGTCCCTGGCTTCTTAACAAATGGCACTCTATTCCCTACATAGTGCTCACCCTTTGACCAAAGCCCTGGTCGAAAGTAGTGTGCTATATAGGGAATAGGGGGCCATTTGGGACGAGGGCCCCAGTCTGTTGAACAACTTACACTCCGTTCCGCTGTGTCCTAAACCATTTCGTATAAAGTGCCACTTTATAATGCATTTTTAATCAGCCCTTCCTTCCCACTCTTATTATGAATTAGAGATGCTGTTCTATTCTGTTCAGTCAGACACGGACACAGAGGCGTTGTGTGGCTCCTCTACTCTCCCTTTAAACAGGAAGCATGTTCATTCAAGAAGCAACCGACTGGGCCTGCATCACACATGGCACTCTATTCCCTAAATAGCACAAACTTAGGGTTTTGGTCAAAAGTAGTGCCATATGTAGGTAATAGGGTGTTATTTGGGACATATACTGGCCTTTTAGAGTGGCCATGAAGCAAGAGACTGGCCCTTTAAAATAGGTCACTTTCCTCAGACATGGGAAGGGATAGATTCCTGTTAAAAACAGCAGGAATTTATAACTATGCTACAGTATAGCTCACTTTTGTTGAATGTGATTTGTTTGTCTGTGTCTATGCCTCTGTGTACTCTAAATTTGCACACATGCTTTGCTTGTACAGTACAGCAGTGTCAAATGCTTCCATCCAGGCCCTTGGGAAGCACTTCCCAGAGCATTATGTAGAGCTTATTGTAAATCGCATCTCTTTATCAAGCCATAAACGCCAAGGCCTTATGAGTTATTCTTTAAATAAACAGCTGTCGTTAACGCTGCCCCATTATCCCTGTTGATGAATGCTAATGGGATCTACTGACTTGCAGAGTGGAGAGGGAGAGGGAGAAAGAAAGAGCGAGAGATGGCCCGGCTGAGTGCTTCTCCTTCACAGTGGACTCAGACTGTCTGACAGCCTTTATGAACTCTACACAGGGGTGGGACTAACACATGGTGTCAATAATGTACATATTCAACCCAATCACATCTCGGTTAGGCCCACGGAAGGATCAGCCTAACTTTGAAATTGTGCATTTAAATATGTTGGGAAGTATAAAAAAAACTATTAGTCCGTCCATCCTTCCTCTCTGACTGTCCAGCCCTGGTCATATAGATACAGTGTTAAATGAAGGGCGAGAGAGCCAAAAGAAAGAGGAGAATCTGATAGAAGCTCTGGTCAGAGTGCCAGCCAGGAGAATGTTCATGTGCTTTGCTCTTGAATGGAGCTGCACCACCTTACGGGGTTTATTTCTTCCTATCTGAAAACAAAATGCTCCCCTGCCCTGCTGTCTGCATGAGCGAGTAGTGAGACGGAAGGTCTCAGATCACGTTTGTTTCATTATTTCCCCTAGTAGATCAAAGACGCTTAATTTAATAAAGAATAATCTAATGTTTCAGAGTCCATACTGGCATCTCTCTCCAGGCATTAACCTTTGTATGTTGGAGAGTTATTTAGTATGGGTACACCATCGTGGGCTTGAATATGACCTTTCACTCCAATTGTTCGTGGTCGAGAAAGTTACCGGGCCATCGGAGGTTGAAATGAGCGTTTACTTAGTTAAGGTGGTCAGATATGTTGTGAGGTTAAGTATGGGTTGTTGTGGAACCCACACAGCCTGAGAACCCTATGGCATGCTGCAGGCACTGTTAGCTCAGTCAGGTGCAACCAGAGCAGATCAAATACTTTATACATAACAGGCAGCATTTACTGAATGGAACCTTTTACTGAATGCTATGGAAACAGGTGAATCACAGTCTTCTCCTCCCCTTTGTCTATACATACCCCCCCCCCCCCCCCCCTCGAACTGTACCACCCTTCCCCCTCTCTTTCCATGTCTGTTCTGTCTCAATATGCAATATATCGGGTTCTCTATTAGCTGAGTGTAACCTTTCCCTGGCCCTGCAGATGTAGGTGTGTGTTGCATAGAGAATTGTAATTACAGGTGGTGTGTGGTTGCACAGGGATTCTTTGGCAGCGCAATCGGTGGTGTGCGTGTGTGCGTGCGTGTGTGTACAGTATGTGCGTGTTTGCACGCCTTTTCATGTGTATGTGTGTGTCTTTGTGCGTGTGTGTGTGTGTGTGTGTCTCTGTGTGCGTGTGTGTCTGCGTGTGTGTGTGTTCACGATCAGCTGATCTATCAGGATGGATATGTGATGATCGGCAGGTCATGGGGAGGTATACTGCAGAGATAGTGGGAGTGAAGAGGGAGGATGCTCCCACATTCCAAACCAATGAAATCAATTATTGGTTGGTATCTAGTGTCTACAAAGCAGGGTTTGCACTTGTCCCGTAGCTCTCACTTCATTTAGTGTGAAGCAGACAAAAGGAATTACATTTTCTGTCAGTAAAGACTTGCCAAATGTGCGCACACTCCCTCTCTCTGTTTCTCTCGCTCTCTCTCCTCTCTTCTCTCTCTCTCTCTCTCTCTCTCTCTCTCTCTCTCTCTCTCTCCTCTCTCTCTCTCTCTGTTTCTCTCTATCTCTCTCTCTCTCTCTCTCCTCTCTTCTCTCTCTCTGTTTATCTTGCTCTCTCTCCTCTCTTCTCTCTCTCTCTCTCCTCTCTTTCTCTCTCTCTCTCTCCTCTCTTTCTCCTCTCTCTCTCCTCTCTTTCTCCTCTCTCTCTCTCTCTCTCTCTCTCTCTCTCTCTCTCTCTCTCTCTCTCTCTCCTCTCTTTCTCTCTCTCTCGCTCTCTCTCTCCTCTCTCTCTCCTCTCTTCTCTCTCTCTCTCCTCTCTCTCTTTCTCCTCTCTCTCTCTCTCTCTTTCTCTCTCTCTCCTCTCTTTCTCTCTCTCTCGCTCTCTCTCTCCTCTCCTCTCTCTCTCTCTCTCTCCTCTCTTCTCTCTCTCTCCTCTCTTCTCTCTCTCTATCCTCTCTTCTCTCTCTCTATCCTCATTTCTCTCTCTCTCGCTCTCTATCTCTCTTCTCTCTCTCTATCCTCTCTTCTCTCTCTCCTCTCTTCTCTCTCTCTCCTCTCTTTCTCTCTCTCTCTCTCTCTCACTCTCTCTCTCTCCTCTCTTCTCTCTCTCTATCCTCTCTTCTCTCTCTCTATCCTCTCTTCTCTCTCTCTCTCCTCTCTTCTCTCTCTCTCTCCTCTCTTCTCTCTCTCCTCTCTTCTCTCTCTCTCTCCTCTCTTCTCTCTCTCTATCCTCTCTTCTCTCTCTCTCTCCTCTCTTCTCTTTCTCTCTCCTCTCTTCTCTCTCTCTCTCTCCTCTCTTCTCTCTCTCTCTCTCCTCTCTTCGCTCTCTCTATCCTCTCTTCTCTCTCTCTCTCCTCTCTTTCTCTCTCTCTCTCGCGCTCTCTCTCTCCTCTCTTCTCTCTCTCCTCTCTTCTCTCTCTCTCTCTCTCTCTCTCTTTTTCTTCTTCTTTCTTTTCTCATTGGGTTTTAAACCCAACTGGTGGACCTGGCCAGTAGGTGCTGCTGTGTGTTCAAAATAGAGGATTATTTTTACGAAAAGCAATGCCACATTGTCTCTCCTCTCTGTCGAGGGGGGCATCTGCTCTCCTCTGCGTAATTACCTTATAATGTAAATGGCAGCTCACAAGAGACAGAGTTCTGCTGAGAGAGAGTCACATACAGCACTACAATACAGCCTTAGCCTCAAATTAGCTTTCCTCGCTTAATTAACTACCCAGCACTGAGCTGCTCCCAACCAGGCTTCTCTCTCTCTCTTGGTTAGCCAGCTTAGCGTGGCTTAGCTCACCATCTCTCCCTAGACTGAGTTTGAAAGATACTAGCTTGTGCTGTGAGTCAGAGCACATGTTGATCAATCAAGCATGGTTTGCTTTCTTCTTATGCTCAGTCAAGCAAACAAACAAGCTACATCTCCCTCCTTCCCTCCCAGCCCCCAACAGGCCTAGTTGCTGAGGCCGTCGTTGAATTGAGAAACGTTGTGTTATTGACCTTGACGGTAGGTAGGTAGGTAGGTGGGTTGGTTCATTCAGAGCTGCTCAAGGGGAAAGGAATGTGTCTGGGTGACTTGTCATTCTGTATGCAGAACTGAGTGAGCATCTCTCTCTCTCTTTAACCTCTTTTACCACACTCTCCAGGATCCCTTCCTCCCTCACTCCTTTCTTCCCCTCGGCAACTGCCCCTCCATCCCTTTATCTCTCCTTCCCCCATCCCTCCCTCTCTATTACCTGTTTTATAGTACCCTCCAGCCTCCCTCCATTCCTCATGTCTTCCCCTCCCTTCTCCCAGACCACTGCCCCCCTCCATCTCCACCCATGTATCTCTCATTCCCACCAGCCCAGCACCTGTTAGAGGTAGGAGTGGCTGTGTGTCTGTGTTCAAAGAGCACTGGTGCCTCTCCCCTCCCCTCCTCTTCGCTCCCCTCTTCTGCTCTCCTGTGAAGACCAGCCAGTGAGCTGGAACTGTTCTCGTCCATTAACCTGCCGGCACAATGGACTAACACAACGCCACTCCACAACCCCCTGAGAGGAGAGGAGAGGAGAGGAGAGGGAGGGAGCAGCAGTCATTTGTCAGACAGAGAGTCAGACTACTGCTGAGATGTTTTAACTGCAGATAGGAGGTTTTCCTGACCAATAAAAGTTTTAACTCGAGACCAGAGTCGTTCCTGGTCAAGTCACCAGGTCAGGACTATTTCCTGATCCTATTTATGACACAGCATCCACTAACCCATCAACATAAGTAGGTGGCCATGGTGAGGGTCAAGTGTTGGGTTCCAGTCACCTGGGGTCAAACCGGTGCTTGGGGACGCCCAGGACAGGGTTAATATGGTGCTTGGGGATAGGGTCTTGTTGCCGTCTTCCGCCTGAGATGACAGATAACATCCCACACTCCTCTGTCCTCACCTTTTCATCCTGGTCAGTGGTCACTTCTAGGGTCATGGTATGGTCATTGTTAGGTGGTGACCAACAGGTCACATGTGCCATGAGTCATTCTGCTACCCCAGAATAATTTCTTGCTGTGTGGTCGAGTGGGTAAAATTCCCCAAAAATGGACCATCTTACTGCCCTTTCCTTTTATAATCTGTCTAAATAAACACAGAACAATTGTATCTATTATCATAAATCTATATTTAGGCTATAAACCATTTGTATTTCTAAACCATTGATTGTATGAGAGATGGTTTGTGTTTTGATGCTGCCTTTTTTTACATGCACTGAAACCCCCAAAAAGTATTTTCACAAAACTCTCTTAAAAACCAATATTAAGGTTAAAGAACCACTTTGTGTGTTTTAGAGTACTTCATTTCTGTTTTAAAACACATTCTGAGTATTAAAACACTTCCATAGGGTTTACATTCAAACACCCTCCAAACACCAGATGTCAGCTGAGATGCACTACTTTTCATGGTTTCATTACACAATCATGGTGTTTTGAGACTTTCTATTTTTACAGTGTAATTCCATTATCATTTCGCAGATATTTTATTGTCTTATCAAACACACAACGATTAGGAGGTTATTTTCCAAACACTGTATTTCTACTAGTTTTTAAAGTAAATAGGCCTAGTTAAACAGCTTTTACCCAGGGTTTGCTCTCTTCTCCTCTTACTGTAATGTATGTTCGCTCTATTGGGATCCAGAATTCTCTTCACCTCTTCCTCTCGCCCTTCACACCAGTAAAGTTCTGCCTTAATTTGACAACTTAATCTGAGCCATAATGGCCCAGACATTCGTTTCTCCCTGGGACTGTAGCCTACGTGTCTGAAACGGCCTATGGCTGGGACTGCATTATAAAGGCATAACAATCGTCAGGCTTTTAATGCAAACAGCATTGGAAGCAGCACAATTAAAGTCCCCTGCTCTCAGATATCTTCCCACACAGTTTGCCCCTTTGGCCTTTCCCGGTCCCCTTGAAAGTATCTCTCTCTCTCTTTCTCTCTCTCTTTCTCTCCTTTCCTAACTCATAGCCAACTCTGCCGAATGTTTTGGAGCCACTTTTATTTTTCTTATCTCATTTGTACCGTTTTGAGCTTTTTGGGATGTTCCTGCACATTTTTTGGTTGTCCCTGCAGCCTGTCTGATACTTATTTCTCAGGACTAATTTACCCCCAGCTAGCCTCCGCCGCTCTGAGAGAGAGAGAGAGAGTGGGGAGGGGGGGAGTGGGGACTGGTGATTCCGATAGCAGGTCTACCTGTCAATGTCCCTCCCTTTGTGTTAAAGTAGTCATTAGCAATCAGTTGGCTGTGTTGCTCAAAGAGCCACTGCCTTTTTGTGTCTCCTTCACATATCTAAATGCATGGACACAGGCACATGCATAAACGCACAGACAAACACTCACCTGTCTTGCACTCATGTCGATTATCTTTTTCTTCTTCCCTCTCGCCACACCTGATTACCACTCAGGCAGCTTTTCCTACCTCCTTCATTTGGCCCTTCAGAATGAACAACAGCAACAGTCTGTCTGGACAGTTTCTCTGTCAGTAAACAGATCTGGAGAAGTGTAGAGCGGAGACATCTCTGCCATGCACGTCAAAGCTGACGACATCAAGTGAAACTATGCTGAGGTTACTTTAAGAGGTGAAAGGCATTGTTTCTCTCTCTCCATCTCCCCTCTCTCTCTCTCTCTCTCTCTCTCTCTCTCTCTCTCTCTCTCTCTCTCTCTCATGTCTCTCTCTCTCTCTCATTGCTCTCTCTCTCTCTCTCTCTCTCTTTGCTCTCACTCTCTCTCCCTCAATCTCCCTCCACCTCCATCTCAACCTGCTCCAGCATATTTTATCATCACCTTATTTATGGGACATTTCTTTCCACGTCCTGATTAGAATTAGCGAGTGAGTTTTCCGATTTGCTCCGTGGAGTGAGAAATCACTTTCTCGATGAGAATAATTGAACATGGGCAGGGGTGCCAGCTCATTAGCTACAAATCATAGGAAGCAGGAGCACCTTAGCACCACACCATAATGACTTGTGGGAATAGAAGGCCCTAGCGTGCCTCGTACGGGGAAAAGTTGGACCAAGCAACAGCAACACAGAGTCAGACATGGAAGTACTGTAAAACAAGGAAGTCGATATGTTATTACCCTTATTTGTATGAAATGTGTTTAGAGTGTACGTTGAATCAAAGAAGTGATTGACAACCGGACTAGGAGAAGCAATATTAGCGTTATTTCTTTTCCATTAAATCAGCCTAAAAGCAAGGATTCTACTGCTCACTTCTAGTTATATTGCATACTGGAGGCCTACTGCTGAAAAGCCTTCAGAGTATTCTGCCTAGTCATAGTATGAAAGAGAGTCAAATATTTTAAGGCAAGCCTGTCTGGTCTGCTCAAAGGATATTTACAAATGGAGCTGACTTTGTCCAGGCAGCTATTGTTGACAGTCCGTAGAAATTACAGTAGCTACGCTCTCAAAAACTTTGCAGTACATCAAATTGCTCATTTAAGGGCAGACACAAAAAGTTCCTTTAGAGAGCCACTTTGACATTAAGTAGTGTCTCTCTGTAGTTCCAAGCTGAATAATCATCACCTGGAGGCAATTAAGCAGTCAAAACCAGGAAAGAAAAAGGACATGCTGCAGTGCAGTGCACAAATGGTGTGCACCCTATTTTCTTTATAGTGCACTACCCTATGGGGCCTGGTCAAAGGTAGTGCACTATCATGGTAATAGGGTGCCATTTGGGACAGAACCATGCAGTCCAACTTCCACAATGCAAATACACTATTTGAGAGCTAATAAGAGCCATATTCTGCCACACCTATTAGGCTAACCGGTTAAGCACCATTTATTTCCCTGCCAGAGTTTGCAGTGGGGCAAAAGATGGACTTTAGGTGATTGACAGGATCCGATTTCCCTCAGTGCTGAATAATTCAACACTATTTATTTGATTTCCCTTTTCTTTCTCTCTCTCCACTCCCTCTCTCTCTCTCTCTCTCCTTTTTACACTCTCTCTTCTCTCTCCTCTTTTCGCTCCTCTCTCTTTTATGTTTCGTTCGTTTCCCTTCCCTGTGCTCCAATGATTCCACACTGGCACAATGAGGTCCAGTGTCACAATGAGCTTTTCACACTGTTTTATTGGTTCCCGTTAGAGGGCCACAGATTTTAAATTGCTGTAGGAATGTAACATGGCTCTAGCCTGCAGTAAACATCTCAAGCCCAGGGAGTGTGTGTGTGGGCGTGCTTGTGTGGAAGGGCCAGGCAGGAAGGTCCATTCTCCATTTAAAGCGAGAGAGCCACATTTAATTTGCATCAATGGGAAACAAAAGCGGATGGCGGTTGAATGGGGGCAATGGGATGTTTTTTATGTGACATTGAGAAAGGAGAGAAAGAAGGAGAGAGCGATGAAAAATGTCCTTTGTGTGACGACACAAATTCACAGCCAGGGTGCTGGCTGTGTTCTCTTGTCCTCTTTTGTCTTGTGGTTAGCTCCAGCTGGCTTGGCCTGGTCTCCACTGGCCTATAGCATGCAGGTGAGCCCACTGAGGCTTAAGCCAGTGTCTGTGGATACTGGATACTCTTTTCATTACCTTTTTAGATGGAGAAATGCATTCATACAATACGATTTAGGTAGGTTGGTCACATTTAGTTGAAATATCTTGGATATAAGTGGCTCATTAAAAAAAAACAGCATTGCGATAGATTCATTGTCTCGCCACTGTGCTTTTCTCCTTCTGACATTTCTTCGTCTTACATATACAGTTTGTGTGTGTGTGTGTGTGTGTGTGTGTGTGTGTGTGTGTGTGTGGACCTTGTTGTTATGCATTAAAATGTGCTCTGTTATTCCCTAAATATATTCAGGATTTCCACTAGAACCAATCTGCTTTCTCCTTCCATTAGGCTTGCCATGGATAAGGCCTGAGAGGTTGCGGTGCTGTCTTGAATTGTAGGCGACATGAATCTGACTTGACGTTTTTGCATGATTGGTCTAAAAGTAAGCAGATAGCTCAGTAAACTAGTATTTCGTTGGCAAAGAGTAGACAGGATGTTAATATGTTTACCTAAATAGACACAATGGTTGTTGCTTTTCTATACTGAACAAAAATATTAACGCAACATGCAACAATTTCAAAGGTTTTAGTGAGGTATACTTCATAGAAGGAAATCAGTTAGTTTAAATAGATCAATTAGGCCCTATTCTATGGATTCCACATGACTGGGCAGCGGCGCAGCCATGGGTGGTCCTGGGAGGGCATCAGCTCATCCACTTGGGAGCCAGGTCCACCCATTGAGTAACCAGGTCCACCCATTGAGTAACCAGGTCCACCCACTGGGGAACCAGATTCACCCACTGGGGAGCCAGGTCCACCCACTGGGGAGCCAGGTCCACCCACTTGGGAACCAGGTCCACCCACTGGGGGGCCAGGCCCAGCCAATGTATTTTATTTATTTGATTTAACCTTTATTTAACAAGGTAAGCCAGTTAAGAACTAATTCTAATTTACAATGACGGCATACCAAAAGGCAAAAGGCCTCCTGCGGGGACGTGGCCTGGGATACATATTTTTTTAAATATAGGACAAAACACACATCACGACAAGAGTGACATCCAAACACTACATAAAGAGAGACCTTAGACGACAACATAGCAGGGCAGCAACATATAAAAAACACAGCATGCTAGCAACACAACATGACAACAACATGGTAGCAATGCAATATGGCAGCAGCACAACACAGTAGCAGCATAAAACAGGGTACAAACATTATTGGGCACAGACAACAGCACAAATGGCAAGAAGGTAGAGACAACAATACATCAGAGAGGACAAGTAATCAACATTTGTTTGAGGACTTTATTACAGACAGAAAGGCTCCTTATAGGACACATCACTACACTCTATGCTCTTCTGTAAACTGGTCATCTCTGTATACCCGTCGCAAGACCAACTAATTTATGCTTATTTATAAAACCCTCTTAGGCTTCACTCCCCCCTGAGATAGCTACTGCAGCCCTCATCCTCCACATACAACCCCCGTTCTGCCAGTCACATTCTGTTAAAGGTCCCCAAAGCGCACACATCCCTGGGTCGCTCCTCTTTTCAGTTCGCTGCAGCTAGCGACTGGAACGAGCTGCAACAAACACTCAAACTGGATAGTAATAATAATAATATTCCTCATCATCCCCCTCCTCAGACGATCCCGCAGGTGAAGAAGCCTGAAGTGGAGGTCCTGGGCTGGCATGGTTACACGTCATCTCCAGTTGGACGTACTGCCAAATAATGTAAAATGACGTTGGAGGTCGCTTATGGTAGAGAAAATAATATTAAATTATCAGGCAACAGCTCTGGTTGACATTCCTGCAGTCAGCATGTCAATTACACACTCCCTCAAAACTTGAGACATCTGTTGCCTTGTGTTGTGTAACAAAAATGTACATTTTAGAGTGGCCTTTTATTGAACCAAGCACAAGGTGCACCTGTGTAATTATCATGCTGTGTATATATATATTCCCACTTACAAATCATGTAGAGGTCTGTAATTTTTAGCATAGGTACACTTCAACTGTGAGAGACGGAATCTAAAACAAAAAAACAGAAAATAACATTGCATAATTTTTAAGTAATTCATTTGCATTTGTAAGTAGGAAAACCTGCAAAATCGGCAGTGTATCAAATACTTGTTCTCCCCACTGTGTGTATATATATATATATATATATATATATATTCCCTCTCGAGAACATTTGTTTGCAGATACTGATTTGAACTCAAATTCACTCCTTTTCCTCCTCACCTCCAGATAGTCCCCCAGTCCTATTTGTCCTGGAAGCAGAGTAGTCAAACAGTGCATCCGCTGGGACCTCATTTCATTACCAGTCCTCTCTGAGTCCACTTCATTTACCCACCCATAGAGCGAGGACACAGCCAAATGAATCCCGACCCCCAAAATCTCAGACTCCAGCAATTAAAAATAAATGAACGACGCGCCACTCTCCGCTCAGCACCTCCTCCCACCATCTTGAAAATTAAGCTCTCAGGGCAACACAGCAAACAAAAGTTAATCTGAGGAATAGACTGGCTCCTCGGTAATGACTATCTCTAGTGTGTACTCTGCTCCTGTTCAGTCATTCATAGGACCACATCAATCATCCTCCTTCAGACTTACCTCTTTGAGGTGTCTATGATGAGGTCTGCACAGGAAATAACCTGTAGCATACTAATGGAGAGACATGGTGTGTCTCTGCTCTCTGCTTTAGATACTGGTTGACTCCCTGCAGGGATGGGATCAATTCCATTTCATTTCAATTGGAATTGGAATTTCTAGGGTGTGTCCCGAGTTGCGCCCTCTTCCTTTTTTAGTGCATTACGTTTGACCAGGGCTCACATGAGATACCGTGGAATAGGTATATTTAGTTACAGTTCAGCTGTTTGAACCTTGAGTGTCCTCTATCTGTTTTACACGTCATTGAAATAGTGACATACATGTATGTCTCTGTGTCAGTCTGACGGTATCTAACGGAAGAGATGCTCACTGACCTTCACAGACACTCTGAGAGATGGATTAGATGTTCAGAGCAGAGAAGACGAGACTGTCCTGGCCCCTAATCAGCTCAAAATGATGATTAATCTGCTAAAATTACCACAGAACTCAGTTCAAGTGAAAAGATCCACAGAGTTCAGTTCGTGTAGAGCTCAGTTATTACTTTAGAGTTGAGTTAATGCTTATTATAAACTGGATGGTTCGAGCCTGGAATGCTGATTGGCTGTCAGTCAGGGTCTATCAGGACCTTATACCACAGGTATGACAAGACATTTATTTAGACTCTTCTAATGACGTTGTTAACCAGTTAAAAATAGCATTAAGGCACCTCAAGGGTTTATGGTCGGTATACTATGGCTAAGGGCGTTGCATCGTGCCTAATAACAGCCCTTAGCCATAGTATACTGACCATATACCACAAACCCCTGAGGTGCCTTATTGCTTAAATGTACCACATGTTAATGCTCAGTTCATGACCAAGCCTCACACTCATCCATTCAGCTCCACAGTTCACGCTCAACCTAGAGATTGAGTGGAGACACAAACACACCTCACCTTGCTTAATCAAGTAAGGGACAGAGTGCATCCCAAATGGCAAATCCCTATGTAGTGCACTACTTTTGACCAGGGCCCATAGGGCAAAGTGTGCCATTTGGTACATAGCCTCAGACGCTAGAGAAAAGGATACTATCCTTCTAAGTTGTTGTTCCTTGACCATAAGGCCAAGTTGAGGATATGCCACAGATATGTTGATTGCAAAACAACTTGACCTCAAAACCCAGTCAAATGTGAGACTGTACAAAAGCCCATTTTCCTTCCCATGTCACCCATCCCTCAGAGCTAACTGCCATTATCCCAAATTAGACCCCCAAAACATCTCTGTGATTAGATTGGATGTGACTGTTGCTCCCCTGTCATTAACCCCTCTTCCCTCAGAGTCGTCAGGTCATTTGAATCAGCCATCTTAACTACCCTATTAACGCAGCCAATGCATCAACCCGTCCCGAGTCATCAGACAGTTCTAGACTGTTATTTACATTTATGTTGGGTTTAAGGAAGGTTAAAAAGGCAGAAACCAGAGATAACATCATTATGTGGACACTGAGACGGTCATGATAATGTAATTCACGTTGCCATTCACTTTTTCTCTGTGGCGGTAATGGTGGGCGAGTATGAAGGCATAAACCATACTGTCTATGAGCGTATCAGACAGTTATCATCAATGTATGATCATTTCCACATGTGATAATACTACATGTGCATATCAGATGATTCGTTGTGTGGAAGAACAACTAAGATCTCAACAAGAGGAGAGCCACGTGCAATTTCCATTAATGTCAAGTGGTTAGTCAGGCAAGGGAAAGACATGCAGCCCTTGCAATTACTAAGGCCTCTCAATAAAGCCACACCATTGACAACTCTTCAGAGAACCAAGAAAAGTGTGTAAATCCTTAATGCAAAAATAGGATTAACCCATTTCATTAATTTGCTGAGAGCTGAAGTCAAAGTCATACCCAACAGGAGAGGTCCAGGGCGGACGCAGAACACTTGCATTGGTACAATAGTAGGTCTCCAATACAACTCTAATGTACAGCAGCTATATTCTGTCTAGCACAGCATCTACTGAGGAAATTATTAGATTCTGATTCTGCAGAGAGAGCTTCACACAAACACACACACACACACACACACACACACACACACACACACACACATACACACACACACACGGGAAAGAAATGACAGTAGAGTAACCCTGTGTAGGCCGGCTGTCCGTGTCTCTGCCGATGGGGAGAAACACAGGCTGACTCTCTGATGAGGACGTGTTCTCCTCTCTGATTCTGACTCAGAACCCATGGGCTCAGAACTGTTCAAAGCAGACGACTGACTCCCCGTTCCCAAGTAGGGATTAGATGTACTATTCCTTTTGATAAACGATATCTAAGATACAGTATAGATTCATGATAACACTATTCCTTTTGAGAAACGATATCCAAGATGAGATTAAAACAAGACGAACAAGTACTTTATCGGAGTAACGGATAAGTTTGTTTCACTGTGGCCGCTGTGTTTTTTCTATGCTGTCTTTTTGATCTCGCTGACCAAAGCACGACGTTCTTAATCATCAGTCCAGGAAAAGAGGCTTCAGCCAATCAGGGGGCAGCAGAGATGCCAACAGGGATGCAGGAATCAGCTACCCATAATGCAGTTAGGAAACACACCAAGCTCCATTACTGGCTAATGAAATCTATTTTCCTGGCACTGAATCTCAGATGTCGTAAACTTCACATTCGCCCCCAGTTCTATTTCTAGTCGAGTTGATGTAGTTTTCTCCCCTTTTAATCAACAAAGACATCAAACCTTTAAATCTCCCTGTCTGCCTTTGGTTTTAAGACACACCGCTAATAGGGTATAAAAGTTTGCATTCTGTATGACGTGGATTTACTTTAAGCAAATTAAAGCCCAAACAGGTTCTTAATGCTATTAAGCAAATTAAATCAGAGATGTGAGCCTACCTGGGTCACATTTGTCCACATCAGTCTGAAAGGGTGTGTTGTGTGTTGCAGACAAGACTGGCATTTGGAGAACTGGACCGGAGGGGATAGTTTGTTTCTTCCTTCTTCTCTGTCAATGAATTGCATCTGTGTTACAGTACATCATCTGCCAACCAGGATTTCATATGAGTCCAGGCAGATCTATCAATGACACGGCTTCCCTCTGCTCTGGGCTGCTGTATCGTTAAATGGAACATTAATTCAATTAGGGACAGCTAATTATAAGGGCTTAAATCAATCACTGAGTCAATAACAAAATCTCAAGCGGACGGAGACTCAAATGTTCGAGCCCTCATCAATAACAGTCAGGTTAGGAAGGAATGCTCTCTGGTTAGACCCAGAGCTTTAAAAGGATATGAATTATTGAAATCCACAATTCTCTTTTGTCCAGGGAGATCTTACATGATCTATATGGTCACTCTGGTTGAAAATAACTGAACTCGTACAATGAGACCTTTGTTACAATGAGACCACTCGAATTTGGTCTATATACTGTAGTTTTATTTATATAAACTTAGAAAAAAAGAAACGTCCCTTTTTCAGGACCCTGTCTTTCAAAGAAAATTCATAAAAATCTAAATAACTTCACAGATCTTCATTGTAAAGCGTTTAAACACTGTTTCCCATGCTTGTTCAATGAACCCTAAACATTTAATGAACATGCACCTGTGGAACGGTCGTTAAGACACTAACAGCTTATAGACGGTAGGCAATTAAGGTTACAGTTGTGAATACTTAGGACACTAAAGAGGCCTTTCTCCTGACTCTGAAAAACACCAAAAGAAAGATGCCCAGTTTCCCTGCTCCTTTGCTTGAACGTGCCTTAGGAATGTTGTAAGGCAGGTCCTCACCAGACATCAACGGCAACAATGTCGCCTATGGGCACAAACCCACCATTGCTGGACCAGACAGGACTGGCAAAAACTGCTCTTCACTGACGAGTCGCGGTTTTCTCTCACCAGGGGTGATGGTCGGATTTGCGTTTATCGTCGAAGGAATGAGCGTTACACCGAGGCCTGCACTCTGGAGCAGGATCGATTTGGAGGGTCCGTCATGGTCTGGGGCGGTGTGTCACAGCATCATCGGACTGAGCTTGTTGTCATTGCAGGTAGTCTCGATGCTGTGCGTTACAGGGAAGACATCCTCCTCCCTCATGTGGTACCCTTCCTGCAGGCTCATCCTGACATGACCCTCCAGCATGACAATGCCACAAGCCATACTGCTCGTTCTGTGCGTGATTTCCTGCAAGACAGGAATGTCAGTGTTCTGCCATGGCCAGAGAAGAGCCCGGATCTCAATCCCATTGAGCACGTCTGGGACCTGTTGGATGGGAGGACGAGGGCCATTGCCCCCAGAAATGTCCGGGAACTTGCAGGTGCCTTGGTGGAAGGGTGGGGTAACATCTCACAGCAAGAACTGGCAAATCTGCTGCAGTCCATGAGGAGGAGATGCACAGCAGTACTTAATGCAGCTGGTGGCCACACCAGATACTGACTGTTACTTTTGTTGTTGATCCCCCCCCTTTGTTCAGGAACACATTATTCCATTTATGTTAGTCACATGTCTGTGGAACTTGTTCAGTTTATGTCTCAGTTTTTGAATCTTGTTATGTTCATTACAAATATTTACATATGCTAAGTTTGCTGAAAATAAACGCAGTTGACAGTGAGAGGACGTTTGTTTTTTTTCAGAGTTTTATTTGTTTATGCTATTTTGATATTGAATACTGCACTGTTGGGTAGGGCTTGCAAGTTAAACATTTCACTGCACTTGTGCACGTGACAAATTAAACTTGAATGACAGTTGGAAAAATAATTGTTGACAGGATCTGTTTAAGAGTGGATCCCAGTCGTTTGAGTCACGATTCAGCAGTGTAGTCAAGTGTTTAATGTAGGGTGTGGGTTCAGGAAGTGATTTGAAGTTAAAATTCTGAAATGTAATGTTTATTTTCAGTTTATTGAGAAATCATTGAAAATACTGTAGATGCCATTATTTCATTTTGATTAAACTTCAATTGGATTTGACCCTGATTTAAAGGCTTTAGGAAGCCTTTACTGACTGTATCTCTTTACTGTAGTTATACTGTAGTTGTCCTTGCATTATGGCGACTAGAGAAGCAATGTCCACTCTGTCATGTTATGCCAGACATGGTGCCAGTGTCTTGTATGGTCTCATTTGTCTCTGTCTCTTGGACTGCACTGTAACCACATTAGCTCTATCATGTAATGAGGATGCAATTATTGGCCTTGACCTTTGTGAATGAGAGGAAAGCCTCCCTCCACCCTTCCTTCACCCTCTTCCCCTTCCTCATTTCAACATCATAATATGGATTTCTTTTCACAGGTCAAAGTGTTTGTTACACTTGGCCATTCCAGTGTTTCTTTTTGGCCATTCCAGTGTTTCTTTTTGGCCATTCCAGTGTTTCTTTTTGGCCATTCCAGTGTTTCTTATTGGCCATCCCAGTGTTTCTTATTGGCCATTCCAGTGTTTCTTTTTGGCCATTCCAGTGTTTCTTTTTGGCCATTCCAGTGTTTCTTTTTGGCCATTCCAGTATTTCTTTTTGGTCATTCCAGTGTTTCTTATTGGCCATTCCAGTGTTTCTTATTGGCCATTCCAGTGTTTCTTATTGGCCATTCCAGTGTTTCTTTTTGGCCATTCCAGTGTTTCTTTTTGGCCATTCCAGTATTTCTTTTTGGCCATTCCAGTGTTTCTTTTTGGCCATTCCAGTGTTTCTTTTTGGCCATTCCAGTATTTCTTTTTGGTCATTCCAGTGTTTCTTATTGGCCATTCCAGTGTTTCTTTTTGGTCATTCCAGTGTTTCTTATTGGCCATTCCAGTGTTTCTTTTTGGCCATTCCAGTGTTTCTTTTTGGCCATTCCAGTGTTTCTTTTTGGCCATTCCAGTGTTTCTTTTTGGCCATTCCAGTGTTTCTTTTTGGCCATTCCAGTGTTTCTTTTTGGCCATTCCAGTGTTTCTTTTTGGCCATTCCAGTGTTTCTTTTTGGCCATTCCAGTATTTATTTTTGGCCATCCCAGTGTTTCTTATTGGCCATTCCAGTGTTTCTTATTGGCCATTCCAGTGTTTCTTTTTGGCCATTCCAGTGTTTCTTATTGGCCATTCCAGTATTTCGTTTTGGCCATTCCAGTGTTTCCTTCAGGATGGGATCTGATGGAAGGTTACTCGGCACACACCCTTACCACCAACCCTCCAGCGAGCAGACAATGTATGTGCACCCATGCGTCAATGTGTTTGTTTCGGGGTCAATCCGTGACCCAGCAGGTAGCTAGTCCTGCATCCAGCAGCCCTATCCCGTGTCCTCCTTATTCCCCCTGTCCACTCTCTCACCACTCAATCTGTGAAAGGAAACGGCACTCGGCACTTTACAGTCCCTCCCTCTACTCCCTCCCTGTCTGACTGCCAAGCCAAGTTTCATATCTGCTTCAATAATCTAATGCACTGGCTGTCTAACCGCCAGGCTCCTAACGCTGTGCTTCCTATCATTGTTGGAGAGGCAGTTGGCTCTGACCCAGCCCCATGCCCGCACAGCACACAGCCATCCCAGCCCCATGTGTTGAGAGATGTGCTCTCAGGCCCCTTCACTCCACCATGTCTGACTCTGCACAACATAGATAGGACCTAAAGTGAGGTGCAGAGAGAGGTGAAACGCTGCAGAGCTACTTCCCCTCTGATCAGGAAGGAAGGCATTGTCCGGCCAACTATAGTCAGGGGAATGAGATGGAGAGAGAGATTGAATTTAAAAATAGCTTTATTGGCCCTGTAGTTACATCGTTAAAGGCACAAGCTTTACTTCATTGTAACGGACCTAAAAAGTTAAAACCAAGCCCCCTCCTCGTCCACTATACATAGAACCCACCTGAGAGAGAAGGAGAGAGATAGAGAGGTGTCTCGTTAGCTAGTGGCTCACCTCTCCTGTCACTAAATGCTTAGTACTGGCAATGAGACAGAGAGCGAGACAGATGGACAATAGAGCAGGGCTGGCAGCCAGTGTAAGGCTCTTTCTGCCCTTGGTGACAAGAAGAGAGTGACACCCACTGCTTCTGAGTCACTCAATCAATCAGTCCATCAGGGATGTCAGTCACCAGTTATCCCTCAAGGGACTACTATATCTACCTTACTATATATCTCTCTCGCTTGCTCTCTCGTTCTTTCACTCTCTCTTTTGTATTTCTCTCTCCCTCACTCCCTCCACATGAAAAAAATACTAGACTTGACTACAGCACTTTATAATTATGTAGTAAACAGCACTATATAATTATGTAGTAAACTGTAGTATATTGTAGAGTGTTATACTACACACTGTAGTATCCCTCGATCATGTGTAGTACTTACTATAGAATGCTGTAGTAAATACTACAGCATTACCAACTTTTGTTTCTTAAGTACTACATGAATGTCCGCAAAAACAGTGCAGTCCCCTATAAGTTAATGATATACTCTGCCCATTCCCCTCCCCCATACCCCATATCCCAATTTGTGCCACTCATAAGTGAGAAACATACATGCCAAGTATAAATCCTAATTATATTGTATTCTCTACAGGTTTTAGAAAAGAGCAGAAGCTCTGAACTATCTGTTCAGACCCCAGTCATACCTGCCTACCTACAGGTAGGTTATGGAAAACCTGCTCTTTACAATTTCTCCAGTAGGTTTCTTTGAGGAGAAAGCCTCCGCTTCTATGTCAAAGATAATACAACAGAAACACTAGTAAATACTACAATCATTTATGCAAAAAAATATTAGTCTGCAAAAACACAATAAATACCACAGCATGCTACAGTAAATACTACAGTATACCACAATCTGCAAAAATGCTACATTCATTTAGTATATACTCATTTTTTTTTAATTCAGTAATTATTCTGTAGTTAAATGTAAATAATAGATTTTACTGTCGTGTTTTTGATAACTTTAGTCCAGTGAATACTACAGTAGGGTCTTCAAAAACATTACAGTGAATACTATTCTATTTATACCATAGTGTAGTACTTTTTTCATGTGGGTATCTTGCTACCTATCTCTGTTGTGAACCATGGATAGAAACCTCTCCCCACCTCTGTGTACCAATGAGCTCTAAACACTGATACCTCGCTCTCTCCTCTACTCCTCGTCTCCTCCAGTCATCCACTCCACTCCTCCACCTCTACCGCTTAGCTCAGCCTCAGCTCGACAGGTCTCCCTTTCCACTGAATAGAGATTCTCGGGAGCAGAGATGCATTCATGTCATACAAAATTGTCACTCAACAAACAGCCAGACTTGTCACCGAGAGCAACTGTTATGGGAGTTAATTACTTGTCAGTGTCAGTAATGATAAATGTGAATCACCACCTCTTCCTCGGCTTCAACCCAGCCATCTAAACCCTATTGTCAAAGGCAACAAGCAAAGAGCACTCCGCCATTCGTCTTCCCCTGCATACATGCTCTATGCAAATTATCTGGCTTTTTTTTTTTTTTTTACTCTGTATTTTTAAAATATTTTTCCCTTTCTCCTCCTCAGTATTCCACTTTTGGAGATCTGATTGTATTTATTTTTCTATTATCACATGCTTCCTTCCCTTCTTTTCCCTTCACCTCCACCATTATGTTATCCTTGAGTCCTCTGTTTATAGTTTACGTAAGCATTACACGGGTTGCCAGGTATCCTTGGGTTGCCAGGTCCGTTGAGGTCCCACTGTACAGTATGCCAGTATTGTTTTCCAATAGAAAGCATATGAATAAAAGCAAGGAGGCACATGAGACCTGTCATGACGCATAATTAAAAACAACAGAGCCAGGGCCTTGCATTGGGGACAAAGGTGATTGACTCATTTTTATAGAAACATCTAATAGAGGATACAGCAGCTGCTTGGCAGCAGGATTCTGTCGGTATTCTGATTAAATTGTCATGACCCCATGTCAGTCTCTCTTCACCTTCGGAAATGTATAAATAAGAATACGAGTCTCCCGACGGGCCCCAGTACCCCCTCTAAACCCCTCCCGTGTCGCAGGGGTTCACAGTTTGAAAAGGCTGAATGCATTTCCATAAAAAAGAGAATGAGAGAGCGAGCAGAGCGGTTATTTAGATGTGCTTGACATTTCAGCGAGGAGGGAAGGTGTAGGGGTGGGGCAGTAGGCATATTAATATCAGAGGCTAACAAACCATTTCAGGTCTTCTCCCTCTCTGCTAAGTGTCTAGACATACTAACCCCACCCCCCAGAATGTCATCATTATAACAAAGAATCACCACATACCTTCTTGATCGAAATATCACCATTACACTTACCGTATGAATCAGCTGTGGATGAATGTTTGTTTTGTTTTGGTACTACCACTGTAAAGACACTACATTGTTATCTACGTGCATCATGAATACTGTGAATGTATCTCTTTAATACAGTATAAGAACTTCCTATTTCTCACAGAGGATGCTAAGGTCCCCAGCCGTCTGATATTGAGTATGTCTGTAAACAGGGAGACAGAGAGGTATAATGGCTAATGGCCCTGGCTGAAGAACAGGGAGAAGGGTAAATGAAATGGAGAGAGAGAGAGAGAGAGAGAGTGAAAGAAACAAATGGCCTGTGTCTCATCCTCCCGTCGCTTTATCAGATTACTGTAAGAACCTGGCAAACCGCTACCTCCTCCCATCCCCCCCATCCACATTGATTGAGTATGAGTAATCGATTACGGCCACTTCAGTGTTGCTTGGCTGTCCTCTGTCGGATGTTGCGGAGAGAGAGCGAGAAAGAGCCCCAA
>NC_092157.1:25767781-25810281 GCF_045791955.1 Oncorhynchus clarkii lewisi
ATTTCTGGGAAGAGAGAACATAGTATATGTCAACCTGCCTCATCCTGGCTAAAGTTTTGTGATTTAGTTTTGGTGTCACTAATCTCATCTGATTTATGATATTGATTTGGAGATACTGATATTGATTTGGAGATTATGAATATCCCTTGACAAAGTTACTATGCAGTGGTTCTACAGTAATAGTTACTATTCAGTGTTTCTACAGTAATAGGTACTATTCAGTGTTTCTACAGTAATAGGTACTATTCAGTGTTTCTACAGTAATTGTTACTGTGCAGTGGTTCTACAGTAATAGGTACTATTCAGTGTTTCTACAGTAATTGTTACTGTGCAGTGGTTCTACAGTAATAGTTACTATTCAGTGTTTGTACAGTAATATGTACTATGCAGTTTTTCTACAGTAATATGTACTACTCAGTGTTTCTCCGGTAATAGTTACTAGTCAGTTTTTCTACAGTAATATATCCTATGCCGTGTTTCTACAGTAATATTTACTATTCAGTGTTTCTACAGTAATATTAACAATTCGCTACACCCACAATAAAATCTGCTAAACACGTGTGTGACCAATAAAATTTAATTGAAACTAATTTAATAGTTACTAGTCAGTGGTTCAACAGTAATAGTTACTAGTCAGTGGTTCTACAGTAATAGTTACTAGTCAGTGTTTCTACAGTAATAGTTACTATTCCGTGTTTCTACAGTAATATTTAGCAATTCGCTACACCTGCAATAAAATCTGCTAAACACGCATATGTGACCAATAAAACTTAATTTAATTTAATAGTTACTATTCAGTGTTTCTACAGTAATATATACTAGTCAGTGGTTCGACAGTAATATTTACTAGTCAGTGTTTCTACAGTAATAGTTACTAGTCAGTGGTTCTACAGTAATAGCTATTAGTCAGTGTTTCTACAGTAACAGTTACTATTGTGTTTCTACAGTAATATTTAGCAATTCGCTACACACGCAATAACATCTGCTAAACATGTGTATGTGAGCAATAAAATTTAATTTAATTTAATAGTTATTATTCAGTGTTTCTACAGTAATAGTTACTTGTCAGTGTTTCTATTGTAATATTTACTAGTCAGTGGTTCTACAGTAATAGTTACTAGTCTGTTTTTACAGTAATAGTTCTAGTCTGTTTTTACAGTAATAGTTACTAGTCAGTGTTTCTACAGTAATATTTACTAGTCAGTGGTTCTACAGTAATAGTTACTAGTCGGTGGATATAATAGTTACTAGTCAGTGGTTCTACAGTAATAGTTACTAGTCGGTGGTTATAATAGTTACTAGTCAGTGGTTCTAACGTACTAGTTACTAGTCGGTGGTTATAATAGTTACTAGTCGGTGGTTCTACAGTAATAGTTACTAGTCGGTTTGTTATAATAGTTACTAGTCAGTGGTTCTACAGTAATAGTTACTAGTCAGTGGTTCTACAGTAATAGTTACTAGTCAGTGGTTCTACAGTAATAGTTACCTGTCAGTGGTTCTACAGTATTCGTTGTAACTGACAGTTAGACTTACAGGTTATGTCGTTGTCTTTCGTTTGAATTGTTTACGTGTCCGCTGTGCGGGGGAAATGATAATACAAGCGGAACTACGTAACTAATACTGTTGTAACGGGGATCCTTATTGTAGCAACACACTTTTGGAGGGAAGGCAATCCTGCGCTGCGTTAGCTAAGTTTTCATGTCATCGGGTAACGGGTTCAGATTAAACACATGAATAAAGGAAAAAATACCTCATTGGCTGCTTATTAGAGAAGGGAGGAAATCAAACTTCCTGACCAGTGAACTGAGATAAGGCGGAGCTTTACCTAGCATGGACTTGTAGATGACCTGGAGCCAGTGGGTCTGGCGACGAATATGTAGCGAGGGCCAGCCGACTAGAGCATACAGGTCGCAATGGTGGGTGGTATAAAGTGCTTTAGTAACAAAACGGATGGCACTGAGATAAACTGCATCCAGTTTGCCGAGTAGAGAATTGGAAGCTATTTTGTAGATGACATCGCCGAAGTCTAGGATCGGTAGGATAGTCAGTTTTACTAGGGTAAGTTTGGCGGCGTGAGTGAAGGAGGCTTTGTTGCGGAATAGAAAGCCGATTCTAGATTTGATTTTAGATTGGAGATGTTTGATATGAGTCTGGAAGGATAGTTTACAGTCTAGCCAGACACCTAGGTACTTATAGATGTCCACATATTCTAGGTCGGAACCATCCAGGGTGGTGATGCTAGTCGGGCGTGCGGGTGCAGGCAGCGAACGGTTGAAAAGCATGCATTTGGTTTTACTAGCGTTTAAGAGAAGTTGGAGGCCACGGAAGGAGTGTTGTATGGCATTGAAGCTCGTTTGAAGGTTAGATAGCACAGTGTCCAAGGTTAATAGTTACTAGTCAGTGGTTCTAATAGTAACTAGTCAGTGGTTCTACAGTATTAGTTACCTATCAGTGGTTCTACAGTAATAGTTACTAGTCAGTTGTTCTACAGCATTCGTTACCTGTCAGTGGTTCTACAGTAATAGTTACTAGTCAGTGGTTCTAATAGTAACTAGTCAGTGGTTCTACAGTATTAGTTACCTATCAGTGGTTCTACAGTAATAGTTACTAGTCAGTGGTTCTAATAGTAACTAGTCAGTGGTTCCACAGTATTCGTTACCTGTCAGTGGTTCTACAGTAATAGTTACTAGTCAGTGGTTCTAATAGTAACTAGTCAGTCAGTGGTTCTACAGTATTAGTTACCTATCAGTGGTTCTACAGTAATGGCGTGTTCTATGCATGTCTTCACAACCCGTCTTTTTACATTCCATTACTTAGGGGCGGTTAGAGCGTTGGACTAGTAACCGGAAGGTTGCAAGTTCAAACCCCCGAGCTGACAAGGTGAAAATCTGTCGTTCTGCCCTTGAACAGGCAGTTAACCCCACTGTTCCTAGGCCGTCATTGAAAATAAGAATCTGTTCTTAACTGATTTGCCTAGTTAAATAAAGGTAAAATAAATAAATAAATATCGCCGTCTCTTTTGACTTTTCTTTACATGACAATCTTTCTAATGAATTCCCTAATCTCAATTAAATGGATGCAGAGGACAATTCCTAGTTGTGTGGGTTAAATGGATAAGAATTGTTGCGTGAAAAGTCTTGCGCCTGGTGTGTGTGAAGTGTGTGTACTGTAATGTGTGGTTTGACCTGGTCTGTAGAGTGTGTTATATGTGTGTGTGGAGTAAGTTCAAAGTCTGTAAGGTGTGTGTGTAACGTGTGTACCGTTGTTCCAGGACCCTTGGGTTGTTAGTGAAGCGTCTGGAGCGCGGCGGCAAGGCGGAGCAGGAAGGTCTGTTCCAGGAGAACGACTGTGTCGTCAAGATTAATAACGGGGATCTGAGGAACATCCGATTTGAACAGTAAGCCCCCCCCCCCGACTTCGCCTCTGTCTTGACCTTAGGTTTAAGAAAGTTATCTTTCATAAGCTTTTTACTCTCTGCCTCTGTCTCTTCCTTTCTCTCTCCAAAATGTACAGTAATACATTGTATTTAAGCATTATGAGTCAGATACAGACTATTTGAAATGTGAGAGTTGTGCCCTCAGTGATTCTCCATAAAGTCCTTATGGTGACCTATAGTTCTTGATAAGAGCCTCTACCCCTCTGACCTTACCAACCTTAATACAGTGGGGCAAAAAAGTATTTAGTCAGCCACCAATTGTGCAAGTTCTCCCACTTAAAAAGATGAGAGAGGCCTGTAATTTTTATCATAGGTACACTTCAACTATGACAGACAAAATGAGAAAAAAAATCCAGAAACTCACATTGTAGGATTTTTTATGAATTTATTAGCAAATTATGGTGGAAAATAAGTATTTGGTCACCTACAAACAAGCAAGATTTCTGTCTCTCACAGACCTGTAACTTCTTCTTTAAGAGGCTCCTCTGTCCTCCATTCGTTACCTGTACCAAATTCAAGCTACAGAATTGAACTACAGAATTGTAAATATTTAACATTCTTGAAAATACATATACAATATGTCAAAATAAAGCTTAACTTCTTGTTAATCCAGCCACGGAGTCAAAATATGTAATAAGTTACCTGTAATATTTGTCCAAACATTTCAAACAACTTTCCTAATACACCTTTAGGTATTTTTTTACGTAAATAAGCGATCAAATTTAAGACGGGTTAAACTGTGTTCAATAGCGAATAAAAACAAAGTGGAGCGAGCTTTCAGGTCCCCCGCCCCAACCACAACAGTACACTAGACTTGACCCTCGTGCTGAACAACCCTACTTCTTCATTACACAAAGAAAAAACATCAACCAATTTCTAAAGACTGCTGACATTCAGTGGAAGCGATAGGAACTGCAAGCAAGTGCCTTAGAAATATAGATCCACATAGAAAACCCTTTGAAAACGCTGTGACCTCAAACCATCCTGGATGGTTTGTCCTCTGGGTTTCGCCTGCCAAATAATGTTATGTTATACTCAGACATCATTCAAACAGTTTTAGAAACTTCAGAGTGTTTTCTGTCCAAATCTACTAATAATATGCATACCCTAGCCTCTGGGCCTGAGTAGCAGGCAGTTTACTTTGGGCACGCTTTTCATCCGGACGTGAAAATACCGCCCCCTAACCTAGAGAGGTTAATATACCTTAGCGCCTGAGCCTCACCTTCCTCTGTTCTATTGATTTATTGCTACTTTTCATTTCCTAAAGTGGATTGAAGATACAAGGCCATCACAACATGGAGCTAGGAGGGGACACACACACTAACACAGCTTTAGAGTCATATTGGTTCTGTCTTTTCCAGAGATGAGAAATATATTGCATTTTGTCCAGACCCTGACCCAAAGCAAGCATGTGGAAGGAGGTTGCCCTGACTGATATCCTGCCCATTAGGAAGAGCTCCTGCCTGGTTTAGTGCTGGCTAGGATGGAGCTTTCAGGATTCACGGTTAGCTGTCTTAGGGTGAGGCCCGATGGGGTGTCTGTTGATGTGGTAGGGTCTGCCTGGCTATAGGCTATACAGAGAGTACATGTGGAGGGGACACTACGTGTACGTTGTGTTAATAATACACTGGTCATCAAACATAAGGTACCTTCGTGGCCTAGTTCAGTTTGCTTGTGTTCTGTTAGATTATATCTTTATAACAAAGCATTTTCACATTTTCTAAATACACTTTGTGATCAAGTTTGGCAACAGTTCTTACCTGGCCCAGCCTTCAAAACTCAAAACTGTTGTACTTACTTAGCTAGCTACATTGTTAATTCATTCATCTAGACTTGGCAAGCCACTGAAGTGTTTGGCAATAGTAAATATTGTGCTTGACACTTCATTGGTAAACATCCACACTACCTCCCTGGCCTCTCTGCCGTGAAAGAGGTGTATGTGTACTTTGCAAACCAAATCCTCAAGGGAGAAATGTTTTGTATCGCTCCACATACACATGGCTCACAGCTCTCACCGGCATTCACAAACGTGACCACACCACAGTATGATTCTAGTGGCGAAGTAAATCACTTTTTACAATCTCTCTACTCTCCTTGATTGTGCACTGCACCGTACGGAGATAATTCCAAGTGATATTATAATCTTATTGGATTGTTTTGCATGGATAAATATTTAGAAGCGGTTAATCTAACTAAATGTAATGATGCATTGATGGGGTAATTTATTATTCAATCAGAAAGCTGAGCTGCTGTCTCCTCGTCGTCTGATTACTGGAGTGTCACTGTGCCTCTCATTACCCACCGTAGCCTGCTGCAGTTCACATGATTTGAGGGAGAAATTAACATAAGAATGAAGGACAAAATCCCAAAGAAGTGTCTCGGCACACTCCGCTCCGCACTGAGGTGAAAGAGCTCCAAATGAAGTGCTGTTTATAACGGCGGAAGCGGCTTAGCGATTGTCAATAACTCATTTGGACGGGTTCAATGCGGTATCATGGGCGTGATAATGGAGAGGCTGAGAACGCGAGGGGGGGATTGTTGGCTATCACATCATCCTCTGCTACGCTACTCACATACACACGCACGCACGCGCACAAACACACTGAAGGCCCTTATCCTCTTATGCCGTGGGACCGATGGGGCTGCTCCAGGCCAGACTATCTATATGCTAAGTGGCGTCTGAGCTCAGGACAAAACAATGCCGCATCAGAGCGAGGGGAAAAAAAGCAGCTTTTCTTATTTGGTTCCAAACTAATACAGGAGTTTGTCCATTCTGTATAAAGTACAAATCTTTGTTGTGTTTACTGCACGTTGCCCATCATCATCTTCCTTGTTGTTTTATCATTTTACTGTCTAGTGAACAGTGGCTTCACCCATAAACCCTTTCCATACACAAACACACACAATTATTTGATAGATGTTTTGAATGTATAATGTTGACTGGCTGAATCTCATTGTGGTTCAACGTCTCACCCTTCCAATGCTAAAGCTGATCTCATCCTCCTCCTGAGACTATGCTGCCATTTACACAGTGCATACAGTATCTAGCTAATGGAACCTCTGAATTAGCCTCTTCTCCAGTGCTTCGCTACTATTAGCCTATGGTTATCCACGTTGACCTGTTGACCTCTCCTCTTCACTTCTGTGTAGCCTCTCTCTCTCTATCAATACGCTGCCATATCACGCTGTACATTACCTTTTGTTATTATCAAGCTATAGCTAATGTAATGATTTGTGTGCTGCCTCTTCTTCACTTCTCTTCTTGACCTCTATCTGTTTTAGCACACTGATAAAAGTGCATTAGCTCATGTTCTTATCATGCCCTCGCTAATGTAATGATGTGTGTTTCTGACTCCTCTCCTCTCTACTCCAGAGCCCAGAACATGTTCAGGCAGGCCATGCGTTCTCCTGTCATTCTGTTCCATGTGGTCCCAGCCTCCATGAAGAGCCAATATGAGCAGCTCTCCCAGGAGGAGCTTAGCCCCCCATGTCCGAGGGGGGAGAGGGGTAACCGGGGAAGCTTCACCTCCAGCCAGGCCTCGGACCCCCAGGCCCCGCAGCCCGGGGAAAGGGGTAGTCTGGTGGTCCACGGGGGGGTGGGGTTGGACCACAACCCACAGAGGATGTCCTCCAGATCAAGACCACACCCCATTCCCATCCCCAACATCAAACACCAGAACCATGGTCCTCTACCACAGCGTGTACCAGACCAGCGCTTCTCCACCTCGCTACCTCACAGCGGAAGCAACAACGTCTCCTCGGCCCCCTCTCCATCCCTGCAGAGGAGAGTTAGTGCCAACCCTACTGCAGGCTACTTAAAGAAAACCGGCCGGAGACTGAACATCCAGCTGAAGAAAGGTAAACACATGCAGGCATGCAGAATGCACACACAAACACACACACAAACAACCAAACACTATTATTGTGAAACTATACATATTCTTTTTGGGGGTATATTCATAGGGCTTTCAAAGGTCCTTTAATTCACTTCAATAAGAGATGATATCTCTCAAGTGTCCGTTCTTATCCTAGCTACAGTTGAGATGAGTGTTGTGTAACTAATACTGTTAGAGACTTCAAAGTGTTGATATTTCATTGTGAAGGACTGTCTATCCAGCACTGCTCCACTAACTCACGTACAGGCCCAAATCTCATTTGTTCTGCATCACAGCAGCATCTTAGCTGCACACACCACTCTGGGGAGGAGAGCACTAGGGATACACACGCACACACACACGTACACATCTACACGCACACACCTACACGCACACACACACACACACTCCAAGAACCGTTTTGTCCTCCTTTGAGTGTGACAGACTTCAAAAGGTGGATGGTAGAATGAGGTATGCTTGAATGCTGCTTACAAACGTCACTTCATATCTCTCTCTCGCTCTCTCCCCGTCTTTCTCTCCCTCTCCTATTTCTCCATGTCACTCTCTCTTTCTTTCTTTGTTTTGGCACGTTGTTCTGCCCTAATGCCGTTATCAGACTTTTCTCAGCATGTTAAAAGAAAAGGGTGAAATTAGCCCTCTCAGTCGGTGCTTGCATTCAATTCTATTAGCATTCACAGTTGGAGAAGCAAGCCGTAAAGATGCAATTAACTACAACAGGCAGGGCACAACTGTGTGAGATATTCACAGGCCTCTGTAGCAGAAAAGCAAACCAGAAAGGTCTATTATGTCCAACACCAACACACACACATACACACACACACACACACACACACACACACACTCAGTACAGGCTGTCTGATGAAGCAGATGTTGAGCGTAGAAAGGTTTCACGGGGCATAGAGAAAATGCTTCAGGGAATACTAGCGCACGGTGAGGGCAGCAGGAGGCTTAGGCTAAAAGCAGCATGCTCTCTGGGAGCCGCCATCTCATATCGCTGCAATATATGTTCACATAAATCCCCAGCGTAAACAGCGGATTTGAAGGGGTTTTGTACGTGGCAATGCTACGTGTGTTTAATTTCTTGCTTATTACTGTGAGGGTTAGATGATGAATTCGACTTGCTGCTGAGCCCTCTACACACACAGGGCCTAGTGAGCACGCACGCACGCACACACACACACAACAAAATGACTGCCCAGTGCCAGGGGTTTGGTTTATTTGTTGGGTTTAGTCCAGAGAAAGCCCAGTGCCAGGAGTTTGGTTTATTTGTTGGGTTTAGTCCAGAGAAAGCCCAGTGCCAGGAGTTTGGTTTATTTGTTGGGTTTAGTCCAGAGAAAGCCCAGTGCCAGGGGTTTGGTTTATTTGTTGGGTTTAGTCCAGAGAAAGCCCAGTGCCAGGAGTTTGGTTTATTTGTTGGGTTTAGTCCAGAGAAAGCCCAGTGCCAGGGGTTTGGTTTATTTGTTGGGTTTAGTCCAGTGAAAGCCCAGTGCCAGGAGTTTGGTTTATTTGCACTAGGCAGAACGGTTGGTTTTTTAACTCTAAATGAAACCCATAATTCTTATACAAATGTCAGAATATATTTCTTAGACAATTTAACTGGCTCGAGTGCTGAATTGTCCCACTTGTAAGCTTCCAGGAACCGTTATGAGACTCATGTGATGACAAATTACACAAGATTATGTACAATCCATACGGAAAAACCACAAGAATTTCATGTGATCTTATGTGAAGTTAATGTGCTAACATGGAACAACATGTAAAAGCAACATGTGATAAAATGAAACTGCACATTTGAGCAGGTGAAAAAAATGATATCGGGAAATATAATCAAGAAATGGCGCCGACAGAGATGGTCGACCTCGCTTCAGGTCCTTAGGAAACTATGCAGTAATTAGTTTTTTATGTATTATTTCTTACATTGTTAGCCCAGAAAATATCAAGTGTTACTACATACAGCCGGGAAGAACTATTGGATATGAAAGTAACTTCAATTTATCAACATTACGACCAGGAATACAACTTTCCAGAAGTGGATACTTTGTTCGGACTTCCACCCTGGACATGGGTTCTTATCCCAGAGGCCGACCCTAAACAACGCGGTCGCCGCAGGAGAGGCAGACGGAGCGGCCTCCTGGTCAGACTTAGAAGGCGGGCACCCCATCCACCGCTTCCTAGCATATTACTCACCAAGGTCCAATCTCTAGACAACAAGGTGGACAAAATTAGGGCACGGGTTGCCTTCCAGAGAGACATCAGAGATTGTAACATTCTCTGTTTCACGGAAACATGGCTGACATGTTGTCAGAGTCGGTACAGCCACCCGGTTTCTTCATGCATCACGCTGACAGAAACAAACATCTCTCTGGTAAGAAGAAGGGTGGGGGTGTATTCCCCATAATTAATGACTCATGGTGTAATCATAACAATATACAGGAACTCAAGTCCTTTTGTTCACCTGACCTAGAATTCCTTACAATCAAATTCTGACTGCATTATCTACCAATAGAATTCTCATTGATTATAGTTACAGCCATGTATATCCCCCCCAAGCAGATATCTTGACGGCCCTGGAAGAACTTTATTGGACTCTATGTAAACTGGAAACTATATATCCTGAGGCTGCATTTATTGTAGCAGGGGATTTTAACAAAGCTAATCTGAGAACAAGGCTTCCTAAATTCTATCAGCATATCGAATGCGTTACACGAGCTGGAGCCATTCTGGATCATTGCTACTCTAACTTCCGTGATCCATACAAAGCCCTCCCCCGCCCTCCCTTCGGGAAATCTGACCATGACTTAATTTTGTTGCTCCCAGCCTATAGACAGAAACTAAAACAGGAAACGCCCATGCTCAGGTCTGTCCAACGCTGGTCTGACCAATTGGATTCCACGCTTCAATATTGCTTCGATCACGTGGACTGGGATATGTTCCGGGTAGCCTCAGACAACTACATTGACATATACGCTAACTCTGTGAGCGAGTTTATTAGCAAGTGCATTGGTGATGTCGTACCCACTGTGACTATTAAAACCTTCCCTAACCAGAAATTGTGGATTGATGGCAGCATTCACGCAAAACTGATCATCTAATCATGGCAAGGCGACTGGAAACATGACCGAATACAAACACTGTAGCTATTCCCTCCGCAAGGCAATCAAACAAGCAAAGCATCAGTATAGAGACAAAGTAGAGTCGCAATTCAACAGCTCAAATACGAGACGTATGTGGCATGGTCTACAGTCATTCACCAATTACAAAAAGAAAAACCAGCCCCGTCGTGGACATCGACGTCTTGCTCCCAGACAAATTAAACAACGGCCTGCTCCCAAAGCCTGTGGGCTCTGATTCACCGTGGCCAACGTGAGTAAAACATTTAAACGTGTTGACCCTTGCAAGGCTGCCGGCCCAGACGGCATCCCTAGCCGCGTCCTCGCAGCATGTGCAGACCAGCTGGCTGGTGTGTTTACGGACATATTCAATCAATCCATATCCTTCTGCTGTCCCCACATGCTTCAAGATGGCCACCATTGTTCCTGTTCCTAAAAAAGCTAAGGTATCTGAACTAAATGACATCTGTCATCATGAAGTGCTTTGAGAGACTAGTCAAGGATCATATCACCTCCACCTTACCTGCCACCCTAGACCCACTACATTTTGCTTACCGTCCCAATAGGTTCACTGACGACGCAATCGCCATCACCCTGCCCTATCCCATCTGGACAAAAATAATACCTATGTAAGAATGCTGTTCATTGACTATAGCTCAGCAGTTAACACCATAGTACCCTCCAAACTCGTCATTAAGCTCGAGACCCTGGGTCTCGACCCCGCCCTGTGCAACTGGGTCCAACAGCGCCTCTTCAACCTTAAGAGGCTGAAGAAATTTGGCTTGTCACCTAAAACCCTCACAAACGTTTACAGATGCACAATCGAGAGCATCCTGTCGGGCTGTATCACTGCCTGGTATGGCAACTGCTCCACCCACAACCGCAAGGCTCTCCAGATGGTAGTGCGGTCTGCGCAGCGCATCACGGGGGCAAACTACCTGCCCTCCAGGACACCTACAGCACCCGATGTCACAGGAAGTCCAAAAAGATAATCAAGGACAACAACCACCCGAGCCACTGCCTGTTCACCCCGCTATCATCCAGAAGGCGAGGCCAGTACAGGTGCATCAAAGCTGGGACCGAGAGACTGAAAAACAGCTTCTGTCTCAATGCCATCAGACTGTTAAACAGCCATCACTAACATAGAGTGGCTGCTGCCAACATACAGACTCAAATCTCTGGCCACTTTAATACATTTAATGAAGGTATCACTAGTTACTTAAACTAACGGCACTTTAATAATGTCTACATATCCGACATTACTCATCTCATACTCATCTCATCTCATATGTACAGTTGAAGTCGGAAGTTCACAAACACTTAGGCTGGAGTCATTAAAACTGGTTTTTCACCCACCACAAATTTCTTGTTAACAAACTATAGTTTTGGCAAGCATGTCAAGTAATTTTTCCAACAATTGTTTACAGACAGATTATTTCGCTTTTAATTCACTGTATCAAAATTCCAATGGGTTAAAAGTTAACATACCCTAAGTTGACTGTGCCTTTAAACAGCTTGGATAATTACAGAAAATTATGTCATGGATTTAGAAGCTTCTGATAGGCTAATTGACATCATCTGAGTCAATTGGAGGTGTACCTGTGGATGTATTTGAAGGCCTACCTTCAAACGCAGTGCCTCTTTGCTTGACATCGTGGGAAAATCAAGAAAAATCAGCCAAGACCTCAGAAAAATAATTATAGACCTCCGCAAGTCTGGTTCATCCTTGGGAGCAATTTTAAAATGCCTGAATGTACCACGTTCATCTGTACAAACAATAGTACGCAAGTATGAACACCATGGGACCACGCAGCCGTCATACCGCACAGGAAGGAGACGCATTCGGTCTCCTAGAGATGAACATACTTTGGTGCGAAAAATGCAATCGCCAAACAACAGCAAAGGACCTTGTGAAGATGCTGGAGGAAACAGGTACAAAGTTATCTATATCCACAGTAAAATAAGTTCTATATCGACATAACCTGAAAGGCCGCTCAGCAAGGAAGAAGCCAAAGCTCCAAAACCACCATAAAAATCCCAGATTATGGTTTGAAACTTCACATGGGGACAAAGATTGTACTTTTGGAGAAATGTCCTCGTGTCTGATGAAACAAAAATTGAATTATTTGGCCATGATGACCATCGTTATGTTTGGAGGAAAAAGGGGGAGGCTTTCAAGCCAAAGAACACCATCCCAACCGTGAAGCATGGGGGTGGCAGCATCATGTTGTGGGGGTGGCAGCATCATGTTGTGGGGGTGCTTTGTTGCAGGAGGGACTTCACAAAATAGATGGCATCATGAGAAGGACAATTATGTGGATATATTGAAGCAACATCTCAAGACATCAGTCAGGAAGTTAAAGCTTGGTCACAATGGGTCTTCCAAATGGACAATGACCCCAAGCATACTTCCAAAGTTGTGGCAAAATGACTTAAGGACAACAAAGTCAAGGTATTTGAGTGGCCATCACAAAGCCCTGACCTCAATTCTATAGAACATTTGTGGGCAGAACTGAAAAAGTGTGTGCTAGCAAGGAGGCCTGCAAACCTGACTCAGTTACACCAGATCTGTAAGGAGGAATGAGCCAAAACTCCAACTTATTGTGGGAATCTTGTGGAAGGCTACCCAAAACGTTTGACCCAAGTTAAACAATTTTAAGGCAATGCTACCAAATACTAATTGAGTGTATGTAAACTTCTGACCCACTGGGATTGTAATGAAAGAAGTTAAAAGCTGAAATGAATCATTCTCTCTACTATTATTCTGACATTTCACATTCTTAAAATAAAGTGGTGGTCCTAACTGACCGAAGACAGGGAATTTTTACTAGGATTAAATGTCAGGAATTGTGAAAAACTGAGTTAAAATGTTTTTGGCTAAGGTGTATGTAAACCTCCGACTTCAACTGTATGTACTGTATTCTATACCATCTCCTGCATCTTGCCTATGCCGCACGGCCATCGCTCATCCATATATTTAAATATACATATTCTTAGTCATCCCTTTACATTTGTGTGAATATTTTAGTCGATGTGAATTTGTTTGATTACTTGTTAGATATTATTGCACAAGCATTTCGCTACACTTGCATTAACATCTGCTGACCATGTGTATGTGTCCAATCAAATTTGATGTGAACATGGGGATGCAAAATGTATAAATGTGATACCATGGAACTGCACGTGACAACATTTACATGTTTTTCACTTGTAGAATTGCTAATTATATTTTTAAATATGAATTTTTTTTACAGATGAAAATTCAGTTCCACATCTGAGTTTGATTTTCACGTGAACATTTTTCACCCGTGAAAGTGCAAATTCCACATGTGAAAGTGAGCTTTTACATGTGAGTGTTTTTCACGAGGTGAAAGCATGTGTTACAATGTGAACTCTAAATGTAATGCATACGAACATATGGACCTCGCATGTCTCTTTTGTTTTAACATGAACATTTCAGCTCAACATGTGAACACAGCTATTTCACATGTGAAAATATGATTTCACATGTGAAGATGCAATTTTCACATGTTGAACTGCATATTTCACATGTTTTTATAAGGGATGAAATGAAATAGGGTTTTAAGGTAAGTGGTACACTGTTCAGCTAAAATAGTGTAAACATCTTTTATCAATATTACAATGTTTGACATGATCACTTTGTGCTGACTTTTCAAAATTACCCCCACCTGGGATTTGAACTCACAATCTCTCACAAGCTGATCTTTTCTGCTGTTTCTCCTGAATCACTATGGTAAATATAATCGTTTTTCTTGTGTATTTTTAACAAAGCTGAGATTTACTTTGAAGTCCAAAGTGTAGGAATCCAAGTGAAATCAGTTATTGACACATGATTTTCCACATGTGAATTCATGTTGTTTTTTCGTAAGGGAACCTATCAAATTCAAAATTAACTGTCTATTTGCAGTATTCAGAGACCATTTCCAAGTTGTAAATTATTTATAAATGTGTGTGTCTTGATTCCTCCATGAGGGGGGGGGGGGGGGAGAGGCAGCAGAAGAGGCAGAGGGAAAGGGAGAGAGAGACCCCCCCCCCGTCCTTCCTTGCTGGGAAATTAGCAAAAGTGTCTTAATCAAATAATGCAGCCTAAAGGACAGACCGACACAGCCCATTAAGACTCATTCTACGTCTCCTCATGTTTGCTACCTAATTGGCTTATCGGATACGGGATTCAGACTTAACCCAATGTGTCCCACCTTATCGCCAGTGTGTTTTTGGACTTCTAACCATTGTGAGAGACAAGGGCTGATCCCGAAGGGGCCTGGTCTTTTATACAAAAAATACCTGTTGTGTCCGAATGGTTTCAGCCACAAACTATGAAAAGCTATCTATGAAAAGCTGAGACTCACGTTTTGCTCTATCAGGCTCACAAGCTACACAAGAGCCATTAGACGGTAAGGGATTCTTCTACACAGATCATAGGACGTCCCTGGACATAGTGTCTATAATACTGTAATAAGCTCACAGAGTTGCTGTCACAAACTCCACACAGTTGTCACTTACTAGTTGGATATTCATTTCGCAGTGAGCAAGCTATTTCTGTACTTACTGCGTTCAATATACATTTTTTCTCAGGTTTTTGCTTTGTCGGACCACTTTTTCTATTGTTTGTCTGTTTGTCAATTTCTCCTGAAAATAAAATGGTAACTCACTTAATTGTGAGGCTTAATATAAGTGCTGTATATGCAGATAAAGTCAGATAAATGAAAAGCCCATTTTTGCTGGGATCGCAGGACTGGTAGTGTTAATCCAAAAAGCTTCTATTACCCCCAAATAAAGACGTCAGTATGCTAGTTAATTACAGCCAGTGCTATTAGAGAGAGATGCATTCTGCTAATTGCCTGAATGGAAGCCCTTAACGATGGGATCTTAGAATGTAGAGTTTGATTCGGCTAAGTAGACTGATTGGAGAAATTGAATGGATTGGAATTGCCAGAACAGAAGGGTAGAGGATAGTGGTCTTCACAGACCAGCTGATTCAGACTATGCCCTAGGTTCTATAAAGGCAATATAGAGCCATTTTTGATGCAACCAATTCCACTACTGTACGTACATACTGAGGATCCCAGACAGCAGTAGGGGCAGCTGCTGTATTAGCAGACACCGGCTACTAGTGCAGAAAGGATCTTAGTTAGTCTAACTGGGATGTGCCTATCTATCCATTTCATTTACAGAACTCCATAATAAGTAAAGAGCGTTCTTCCTGCTGTATTGGCAGGAAGGAAATAACCTCAATATATTCAATGACTTAACTTTGTTGGCAGCTCTCTGTCAGCAACATTCTCATGTTGTGGTGTGTAGCCCTCTTTGTTCCAAGATCTATATCTTCATTTCTGAATATAGAATACACCCAAAGTTGCTGGGTAGTGTGTTTTCTTGCTGCTTTATTTATCTTAGTGCTAGTGAGGCAAAAACATCACGCATATGCACACACGCATACACACAGTCAGTCCGTCGGTATCAACCAGCGAGACACTGAAGAGAGGAGAAAATAGGTCATGATGAGCGATCAGACAGTGAATGACAGGCCAGTAAAATGAACAATCTCTTCAACAAGAATACTAATCACTCTACTGTCAGGAAGGCTTCAACTAACAACACACCCGCCACTCTGCCGGTTACACATATTAATGGATAACTTGTTTACCAGGGAGGGACACATCTCACTGACTCACTGAGTGGAACCATTCTTCCCCATCTAAAAGTGGAAATGTCATTCATATCCTTACTGGCGTTTGGCAATGCTTTTGGTTGCTTCCTAAATTACATCCTATTCCCTTTATCGTGCACTACTTTTGACCAGGGCCCACTACTTCTGACCAACCCTTTATTGGGCAGACAGTGTAGGGTTGGTCGGTCGATAAGGTCAGTGTTGATTTTCCCCTTTTGTAGGCTATTATTGACTTTCCCTGCCTTCCCCGTCTGGCAATTTATAAATATGTGTCCCAAATGGCACCATATTCCCTACATAGTGCACATTTATAGGGCTCTGATCAAAAATAGTACGCTACATAGGGAATAGGGTGCCATTTGGGACACAGATATAGTCATTTAGAACCGTATAAAGGCCATTGTCAGAACTTGGGAGGAAACATCTTTACAGAGCTATGATGTCTGAACCTTTAACATTGTTTTCTAACATTTAGTAATGTTTTCGCTAGCAAACTTTATTTGGTCTGATATGTGGTGTATCAACAGCATCTGATGCTGTGTTATGGGTGGAGGCAGAGGATCCTCTCACCCCATTGCTGACCATTATCTGTGTCTAATGCCTGTGGACACTCCACAGAAAGGGAGAATAAAGACTGCACACAAACCGACAGAAACCTTTACTCTGCGTGCTGCTATTCTTGTCTGCAACCAGTTTTAAATTCAAGCATGTCACATCTGTGGTCCCGCTGTCCTTACACACACATGTATAAAGTACACATTTATCACAAACACCCAATTTTGGTTAATAGATTTGACTTATATTTCGACACTTTGGAGATTTCATGCTTATTTTGTATGTTGAACCACAACCTAAGCTGCACGCCCATTCTTTCACCAATAGAAGACCGTGCATGCAAACCAAAACATTTGAGATGACTTATTAAGTACTGTAGTTTGACAGGTTTGACATGATGGTCAAAGCCATAAATAAAGTTGTCCTTCCACATTTGGTTCCTGATGCGCTTTTAGAATAGAATATAATTCATTTTATATATTTTTTTTTTATTTAACCTTTATTTAACTATGTTTGGTGTATTATGTTCCTCCTGCAGGTCCTGAGGGTCTTGGATTCAGCATCACATCACGTGACGTCCCCATAGGAGGCTCCGCCCCCATCTATGTCAAGAACATCCTGGCTCGGGGTGCTGCTATCCAAGATGGCCGCCTGAAGGCTGGCGACCAGCTGCAAGAAGTGAGAGGCAGAATTAATGAAGTCTCTTTCTTCTGGCTATTTCTTCCTCCTACTTCACCCCTTCCTCTTCATTACCCTTGTCATGCTCCAACCCTTACGTTGTCCTCTTCCTTCCATAGATTTTGAATTTTGTTCTGAGACATCCAATCAACATGGTTTTATGTGATATGGAATAAAACACCTTTAATCCTTTATGTCCTATGTCATTCATGATTGTTGTGTCTACGCCAATGCCATTACCCGATATGCTTAAGACACAAAGGCTGATTGAATGGGCTTTGCCATTGAAAAGAGTCTTAAAGGGATACTTTGGTATTTTGGCAATGGGGCCCTTTATCTACTTCCCCAGAGTTTTTTTAAAAAAATATTTTTTTTTTCTTCTTATTTTCAATGACTGGTTTCGAACCAGGGTGTATGTAGTGACGCCTCTTGCCACATTTTTGTCTCTTCGTGCAGTTTGAAGGAAGTTGCTATCTAGCACAATTGTGAACTAGCGTTAGTGCAATGACTGAGTCTATGAATATCTGCTGGCATGCTTCTAGTCATTGCGCTAACACTAGTTAGCATTGGCTTGCGACACTACCTCTAATTTCCTTCATACTGGACACAGAGACATAAAAAGGGTATACACGAGTTAATCTGACTCTGGTGAAGTAGATAGAGAGCCTTGTTGGCAAAATTACGAAGGATCCCTTCAAATCACAGAGTGGAGTACCTGTCGGGCTGTTTACCTTGGGCTCTGAGTGGCTAAACATAGGGAAATGAACGTAATAATCTTGTGTCAACAGTCCAATCAGAATGACATGAAAATCATAGACTATGTAATTGGAAAATGTCCGCTCTTAGAAATACCCCATATTTATAGATGTCAGGCAGTCACAGCTCCTCTATGAAAACAGAGAATGATTATGTGTAGAATGGAATTAGTAATTGTTTCAAGACAGTACCAGGCAGTAGCACATGTAACACAAGTTAGTAACATGTATTAATACATCCCCTATATCTACCTGTTTGTTTGTGTGTGTGTGTGTGTGTGTGTGTGTCCAGGTGAATGGGGTAGACCTGAATGGGAGGAGTCAGGAGGAGGTGGTAGCTCTACTCAGGATCACCCCCATGGGAGGAACAGTCAGTCTGCTAGTCCTACGCCAAGAGGACTCCTATCTACCTAGAGAAGTGGTAAGTTAATCAATTGTCAAATTTACTCACGTCACCAATCACTTGTTCACACCATCCCGACCCTACTTTTCACACCTCTGATATGGAAGTAGCCCATAGTAATGGAGTCTTCAGCCGTATTACGGCTATCCACTCTCCCATCAACGCCAGCTCAATGTTACCCCTTTGTCTGTGACCTTCTGTCTTGGACCTCATCGTCAGTACCATAGGGATCCACATGAACTTGCTCCAGACTTATCCCTCCCACCCCACACACATCCCTCCCACCCCTGGCCAGCAGGCTCCCTTTGTTTTGAGGAAGGGCTTATTTAAGGCAGGTCAGGGGGACGTCTCTGTGTGTTTGTCTGTCTAGTGTTTTATCAGGTAAACAGTATTATCCTGCCTCTCCTCTCCTCCCCTGTCTGTCCTCTGACCATGCAGCCATTATAGAGCCCAGTCCCCTTAGGATCACCAGTAGATATGGTATGCGTCCATAATGGCACCTTATTCCCTACATAGTGCACTACTTCTCACCAGTACCTGTTGGACCATGGTCAAAAGTAGTGCACTATGTAGGGAATAGGGTGCTATTTGGCATGTAAGAGGTTTGGACTGGACGGGCCCTTCCTCCAAGTCACATTAACACAGACCTTCTCCAGGGGTTGGTTTGTCTACCACTCTCCTATCTGACACTGGATACACATTATCTCTCAGACCCACACATGGGATACCATACATACACGCTCACACGCACGCACGCACACACACACACACACACACACACACACACACACACACACACACACACACACACACACACACACACACACTTTTATGTAAGCAGTTCTGGGGTGACTTTCCCTGTCTGGCAACAGATGGTGGGGATAGTAAGGATAGTGTCCTGCCCTCCTACACCCTCCATTCAGCAGGTCTGACAGTCTCCCTGTCATCTGAGTGGCCTGGCAGACACAAGGGTTTGAGCTTTAACCCTAAAGTGTACCCTATAGCACTCAATCTGTCTCTGTGTTTACCCTAACTCTATCCTCTATATTATTCGTTGCCATCTATTTACCACCACACACCGATGATGGCACTGAGACTACACTCATCGAGCTGTATAAGGCCATAAGCAAACAAGAAAATGCTCACTTTTACTCCACACATAAAGACGCATACAAAGCTCTCCCTCACCCCCTTCATTTGGCAAATCTGACCATAATTCTATCCTCCTGATTCCTGCTTACAAGCAAAAACTAAAGCAGGAAGTACCAGTGACTCGTTCAATACGGAAGTGGTCACATGATGTGGATGCTACGCTAGAGGGCTGTTTTGCTAGCACAGACTGGAATATGTTCCGGGATTCATCCAATGGCATTGAGGAGTATACCACCTCAGGCACCAGATTCATCAATACAGTTGAAGTAGGAAATGTCCATACACTTAGGTGGGAGTCAATAAAACTCGTTTTTCAACCACTCCACACATTTCTTGTTAACAAACTATAGTTTTGGCAAGTCTGTTAGAACATCTACTTTGTACATGACACATGTACTTTTTCCAACAATCCAACAATTATTTCACTTATAATTCACTGTATCACAATTCCAGTGGGTCAGAAGTTTACATACACTAAGTTGACTGTGCCTTAAAACAGCCTGGAAAATTCCCCAAATTTTATTTCATGGCTTTAGAAGCTTCTGATAGGCTAATTGACATAATTTGAGTCAATTGGAGGTGTACCTGTGGATGTATTTCAAGGCCTACCTTGAAACTCGCTGCCTCATTGCTTGACATTGTGGGAAAATCAAAAGAAATCATCCAAGACCTCAGAAAAAAATGGGAACAATTTCCAAACGCATGAAGGTACCACATTCACCATGGGACGACGCAGCTTTCATACCACTCAGGAAGGAGACATGTTCTGTCTCCTAGAAATGAACGTACTTGGGTGCGGAAAGTGCAAATCAATCCCAGAACAACAGCAAAGGACCTTGTGAAGATGCTAGAGGAAACAGGTACAAAATAATCTATATCCACAGTAAAACAAGTCCTATATCGACATAACCTGAAAGGCCGCTCAGCAAGGAAGTAGCCACTGCTCCAAAACCACCATAAAAAAGCCAGACTACGGTTTGCAACTGCACATGGGGACAAAGATCGTACTTTTTGGAGAAATGTCCTCTGGTCTGATGAAACAAAAATGGAACTGTTTGGCCATGATGATCGTTATGTTTAGAGGAAAAAGGGGGTCTTGCAAGCCGAAGAACAACATCCCAACCGTGAAGCATGGGGGTGTCAGCATCATGTTGTGAGGGTGCTTTGCTGTAGGAGGGACTGGTGCACATCACAAAATAAATGGCATCATGAGTGAAGAAAAGTATGTGGATATATTGAAGCAACATCTCAAGACATCAGTCAAGAAGTTAAAGCTTGGTCGCAAATGGGTCTTCCAAATGGACAATGACCCCAAGCATACTTCCAAAGTTCTGGCAAAATTGCTAGGTATTGGCTAGGTAAGTCAAGGCTAGGTATGGCTAGGTAAGTCAAGGTATTGGAGTGGCCATCCCTATACCCTGACCTCAATCCTATAGAACATTTGTGGGCAGAACTGAAAAAGTGTGTGTGAGCAAGGAGGCCTACAAACCTGACTCGATTACACCAGCTCTGTCAGGAGGAATGGGCCAAAATTCACCCAACTTATTGTGGGAAGCGTGTGGAAGGCTACCTACAACATTTGACCCAAGTTAAACAAATTAAAGGCAATGCTACCAAATACTAATTGAGTGTATGTAAATTTCTGACCCACTGGGAATGTGATGAAATAAAAGCAGAAATATATCATTATCTCTACTATTATTCTGACATTTCACATGTATTTGGCTAAGGTGTATGTAAACTTCAGACTTCAACTGTAAGTGCATCGATGACGTCATCCCCACAGTGACCGTATTACAAAGGGAAACCCAGCCTCGCGCTGCCCATGCGCTCCGTAGCCGATGTCAGCAAGACCTTTAAACAGGTCAACATTCACAAGGCCGTGGGGCCAGACGGATTACCAGGATGTGTTCTTAGAGCATGCGCGTTCCTACTGCCAAGTGTCTTCACTAACGTTTTCAACCTCTTCCTGACCGAGTCTGTAATACCTACATGTTTCAAGCAGACCACCGTAGTCCCTGTGCCCAAGAAATTGAAGGTACCCTGCCTAAATTACTACCGCACTCACGTCAGTAGCTGTGAAGTGCTTTGAAAGGCTGGTCATAGGTCACATCAACACCATCATGATCAAACCCTAGACCCACTCCAATTCTTATACCACCCCAGCAATCTCAATTGCTCTTCACACTGCCCTTTCCCGCCTGGACAAAAGGAACACCTATGTGAGAATGCTGTTCATTGACTAGAGCTCAGCGTTCAACACCATAGTGCCCACAAAGCTCACCACTAAGCTAAGGACCCTGGGACTGAACATCTCCCTCTAATACAGGATCCTGGACTTCCTGACAGACCGCCCCCAGGTTGTAAGAGTAGGCAGCAACACATCTACCACGGGGGCCCCTCAGGGGTGCGTGCCTTTCTGTACTCCCTCTTCACCCACGGCTGCATGGCCAAGCACAACTCCAACACCATCATTAAGTTTGCTGACGACACAACAGTGGTAGGCCTGATCACTGACAACGTGAAACAACCTCTCCTTCCGTGCGAGCAAGACAAAGGAGCTGATTGTAGACTACAGGAAAAGGTAGGGCCAAACATGCCCCCATTCACATCGACGGGGCTGTCGTGGAACGGGTCGAAAGTTTCAAGTTCCTTGGTGTCCACATCACCAACAACCTATCATGGTTCAAACACACCAAGTCGTGAAGAGGGCACGACAACACCTTTTCTCCCTCAGGAGAATGAAAAGATTTGTCATGGGTCCTGAGATTCTCAAAACGTTCTACAGCTGCACCATCGAGAGCATCACCACCTGGTACGGGTACTGCTCGACATCCGACCGTAAGGCGATACAGAAGGTAGTGCATACGGCCCAGTACATCCCTGGGGCCAAGCTTCCTGACATCCAGGACCTATACAGTAGGAGATGTCAGAGGAAGGCCCAAGAAATTGTCAAAGACTCCAGTCACCCAAGTCCAAGTCATTGACTGTTCTCTCTACTACCGCACGGCAAGCGGTACCGGAGCGCCACGTCTAGGTCCAAATGGCTCCTTAACAGCTTCTACCCTCAAGCCATAAGATTGCTGCATAATTAATCAAATGGCCACCCAAACTATTTACATTGACCCCCCCTCCTTTGTTTTTACACTGCTGCTACACACTATTTATTACTTATACATAGTCACTTTACCCCTATCTACATGTACAAATTACCACTGCACTTTGACTCGGTACCGGTAACCCCTGTATATAGCCTTGTTATTGTTATTTTATTGTGTTATTTTATGTTTTTAAAACTTTTTCTAGTTCATTGTTTCATAACTCTATTTCTTCAACTGCATTGTTGGTTAAGGGCTTGTCAGTAAGAATTTCACGGTAAGGTCTACCTGTTGTATTCGGAGCATGAGATCAAAATTAAATGTGATTATTAAATGTGATTATGGTTACTCCTTCTCTTCCCTTCACTCCTCAACCATTACTTTATTAAGAATCCCGTAATAGAGACACAATACTTCTCTTCCCCCTCTCTCCCTCTCTCTCGCTTTCTCTTTCTGTCTCTCCATCCCTTTCTCCCGAGAACTTGCCTAAGTGTGTGTGTGTGTGTGTAGTGTAGATGAAAGAGTGCAAACTAGCACACAGCTGCATTACTCTCCTTTTCACATTAGCGTTAAGGTGCTATGCCACACACACACACACACACACACACAGAGAGAGAGAGACTGGCGCTTTCATGGATCTCAATAATCCATACAAGTATGTTCATAAAAATCTGATTAAGAGGACAGGGCTCCACCACTGACAGTTACTGCAAATAAAGTATAGTGGAGAGAGGAGAGGAACTGGGATTTGCCTCACAGTCACACACACTCACACTAGAGAGTGTGTGTGTGTGTGTGTGTGTGTGTGTGTGTGTGTGTGTTTGACTGCATGTGTGTGTGTGTGTGTGTGTGTGTGTGTGTGTGTGTGTGTATATATGTGTCACCATAAACACATCATCCAGGCCCCCATCCACTACAGTGCAGTTCTAAATCATAGCGCGAGTAACATGGTACATTACTTTAGGCATACTGCTGTCAGAGAGGAGAGCGAGAGAGGACATTTCCCACACACACAGGATACAGCCATATAAATCAACATGCAGAGGATCAGGTTTGTCTTGTTGATATTTGCTTTATGATGTTTAATGTCAGTGGTGAATCAGGCACCACATCTCTTTATTGGTAGATTGTGGGAGGCGTCGTGTGTTTTATAGGAATTAATTGACCGTGCCTTATGTTTGCTATAAAGCTATTTTAATTACAGAATGTAAGGTTTAATGATGCTTCCATCAAAACTGTGTTCTCACAACAGATCAGAAAAGATAAACGGCGATTGTTGAGTAGTTGAACAGGGTTGTGTATCCCCTTTGTTTGGCAGGCAGCCTAGTGGTTAGAGCGTTGGACTAGTAACAGAAAGGTTGCAAGATGGAATCCCCGAGCTGGCAAGATAAAATCTGTTGTTCTGCCCCTGAACAAGGCAGTTAACCCACTGTTCATAGGCCGTCATTGAAAATAAGAATTTGTTCTTAACTGACTTGTCTAGTTAAATCAAGGTAAAATAAATAAAAATACAATTGCATTGCCTTTGCTGTCGTGCTCCCTCCCTCCCTCTCTCTCTCTGTCTCGCTCTCTTGCTCTCTCTCCATGACTTGGGGGCAGCGACAGACATTTTGAAAGAGCAGCGAGCGGATGCGGTAGAGCAGATGGACTGACTTATTGATAGGGCCGTCATCGCTAGCTTTTACCCATCGCTGTCCAAACCCGACGGGAGCAGAGGAAAAGGAGCTCTGACGCCTCAGCCCATCCTTGCCCAACCCCTCGCCCTTCACAGAACAGAAAATAAGAAGGAGAATATATGTCTATGAACTGAGGCTTGACTGAACTGTAAAGATGTTGAGGAAATAAGGGCTTTAGATCAATGGCTGCTATACCCACTACCGAAGAATTAGAGCTTGGGGGGTGAGGAGGATAATAACAGATGATGTGAGCTCCAGAGGGATTGCCCCTGGTGGGGGGAGGTTAACACGAAAGCCCTTCCTGGCCCCAGACGGCCTCATCAGTGGCCTGGCAGGGGAGGATGTGAGGAGTGACGGCAGTCAAATTCCACGTGACTGCTTTAGTCACAATAATTAGGCTTCTCCAAGCTGCTGATGGTCATTAGTAGCCTACCAAACTTGCTAACTGCCTGGTACTCGGCACTCTATTGTCCCTCTAATCTCTCTGACATCAATGCAAATGTAATCGAAAATCTAATCAAACACATGAGAGGCTATGAGCTCATGTTGCGCAACATTTCTATAGGCTATGCAATTGCATGAGAAAACAGAGTGATTTCCTCTATTAAAAAGAGGAGGATCTCATCAGCTTTCTATAGGCTAGGCCTACTATATTTATTTCTCAACTGTCCTAGTTTTAAGCACATTGCTTCTCTTTACAACAGGAGTATAGTCTACCTGGTTGGCATGAAAATGAACCACAGGAAAAACGTCCTCCATTTGCAATATACAGTGCATTTGGAAAGTATTCAGACCCCTTGACTTTTTCCACATTTTGTTATGTTAGACTTTTTCTGAAATGGATTAAATTATTTTTTCATTCATCAGTCTACACACCCTGTAATGACAAAGCAAAAACAGATATTTTTTTCAATTGTACAAATGTATATATATATTTTTTACTGAAAACATTACATTTACATAAGTATTCTCAGACCCTTTAATCAGTACTTTGTTTATCTGCCTTTATCTGGTAACGATTACAGCCTTGAGTTTTCTTGGGTATGACGCTACAAGCTTGGTACACCTTATTTGGGGAGTTTCTCCCCTTCATCTCTCCAGATCCTCTCAAGCTCTGTCAGGTTAGATGGGGAGCGTCCCTACACAGCTATATTCAGGTCTCTCCAGAGATGTTCAATTGGGTTCAAGTTCGGGCTCTGGCTGGACCACACAAGGATATTCAGAGACTTTTCCTGAAGCCACTCCTGCGTTGTCTTGGCTGGGTGCTTAGGGTCATTATCCTGTTGGAAGGTGAACCTTTGCCCCAGAGATCATGAGTGCTCCTGAGGGCAGGTTTTCATCAAGGATCTCTTTTGTACTTTGCTCTGTTCATCTGTCCCTCTATCCAGACTAGTCTCCCAGTCCCTGCCACTGAAAAACATCCCTACAGCATGATGTTGCCACCATAATGCTTCACCGTAGGGATGGTGCCAGGTATCCTCCAGATGTGACACTTGGCATTCAGGCCAAAGAGTTCAAACCTTGGTTTTACCAGACCAGAGAATCTTGTTTCTCACTTCTGTATTGAGCGAGTCACTGGTATTGCCTGCTTTAGTTTTTGCTTGTAAGCAGGAATCAGGAGGATATAATTATGGTCAGATTTGCCAAATGAAGGGGGAGAGGGAGAGCTTTGTGTGTCTCTGTGTGTGGAGTAAAATTAGTTTTTTTTCTTTCTCTGTTTGCACATGTGACGTGCTGGTAAAAATGAGGTAAAACGGATTTAAGTTTACTTGCATCTCCCCGGCCACTAGGAGCGTCACTTCTGGATGAGCATTTTCTTGTTTGCTTATGGCCTTATACAGCTCGATGAGTGTTGTCTTAGTACCAGCATTGGTTTGTGGTGGTAAATAGACAGCTACGAAAAATATAGACGAAAACTCTCTTGGTAGATAGTGTGGTCTACAGCTTATCATGTGGTACTCTATCTCAGGCGAGCAATACCTCTACTACCTTAATATTAGACAGCTGTTTTTGACAAATAGACACACACACCCACCCCTCGTCAAACTAGACATAGCTGTTCTGTCCTGCTGATGCATGGAAAACCCAGCCAACTGAATATTATCCTTGTCGTCGTTCAGCCACAACTCAGTGAAACACAAGATATTATAGTTTTTAATGTCCCGTCAATAGGATAGTCTCAAGCGGAGATTATCCAGTTTATTTTACCCACTCGCCAACGAATTCTCACAATTCTCTCCGCCCCCTGTATTTGCGTTTTCATACGAATGATGGGGATTTGGGCCTGGTCTAGGAGAAGCAGTGTATATTTTGTATCAGACACATTAAAGACAAAACATTTGTCCTGTTCAAGGTGAGTAATTGCTGTTCTGATATCTAGAAGCTCATTTTGGTCATAAGAGTCTGTAGCAGCACAATTATGTACAAATAAGTTACACACAAAATAGCACAGTTGGTTAGTATCCCGTAAAATGGTAGTCATCTCCTCCGGCGCCATTATTAATTGATTGCATCTTGGAGCATTCGCGCTTCTATCCTACTGCCGGGTGCACATTGCTGCGCTCACAATGTTAAGAAATAGTTTATCAACATTTTAAGCTAAACTGTTCTGATCTGTTGCGTGGTTGTATTCATTTGGGATCTATCACATCCCACAACTGCCCCCGACTATGTTTGGAATATTTATTTCTCGGTCAGAATAGAGTAGGTTACATTTTTTACTATGGGGAATAGTAGGCTGACATAGGCTAATGCTTTTGCTGTTAGTTAGGCCTACTCATCCTGTTGGCTGACAAAGTAAATGTGGACAGTTCTTCCAATATCTTCAGTATGCGCCTTGGAATTAGGTAAGACATGTATTGTTCCATCCCCCATGTATCTGTCTTCACTTGTAGCCTGTGAGAAAGGCCCAGTCACGTGACGGGCATTGGCTAATAAGAATTGAGCTGCTGTACTGAGTGAGAGATGCTTTGGCGCACTCAGCCGAGAGAAGGGAATTATACTTATTGTATTCAGCCCAAGGGCACAACAACCACTGGCCACGAAAGGCATGGATATTTTAGGGGGCATTATGGCCACACAAAGGGGATGCTGCCGGGAAATTTGAGGCATTATCAAGTGCTTTTCAAATTATGAATAAGAGACTGATGAAGTGTGTACAGCCTGCGCAGAAAAAACAAAGCAGAACTCATGCCTTTCATGCCACTTTCTTTTTTCAAGTCATCATTAGATTCACATTATGCAGCCTTAAGAATGTATTGCAAATGTAAACATATAGTCTAATGTTTGTATCACAACTAAAGTTGCATAAATAACTCTAAATTAAACTTGGTTTTTTTTGTTAACCCCTCAACACAGAAAACCCACATGTGCGTACTCCCTCAAATTGTTTGGAGAAAATATCCTTTCTGGGGCAGTTTTTCATCAAGGATCTCTTTGTACTTTGCTCTGTTCATATGTCCCTCTATCCTGACTAGTCTCTCAGTCCCTGCCACTGTTTAATTGGATTCTTCAAACCATAAAATAATGCTACAGAATTTTAAGCAAATCTTGTCTGCTAAACTAGTGTATTGAGGCCTATTGACTGACAGTGAGTGAGACATGGAGGTTAGAAACTTGGTGAGAGAGAGAGGCAGGCAGGCAGGCAGTCATTGAAAAGCAATCGCCATGGAAATAACAAAAGAACACAAGAGAATCCTAGGAGACCCAACCTGTACTTGATGAAACCTTACCTCTGCACTTCACAGTGCTAAGAAGCTACCCAGGGCATAGTCCCCAGTCAACACAGACACACACACACACACACACATCTAGTCCCCAGTCCTCCCTTCTACCTCTCTGAATAATTCATTTCTGCAGACGCAATTACTCGCTACACTAATACCAGGAACGATAGGAGCGGCTGCGTACGGCGGTGTGAGAACATTAAAACAGCACAGCACTCACACGCAATTCCGACATGCAAACACAGAGGCCAACCACAGGACCCCGTCCCTCCCCCCGCCACAGCACCAACACGCCGTTGTCTGGTTTATTTATCGTCACATTTATCTACCCACCGTGCACCGTGGCTGTGTGTGCTTACAGCCGAGAGCGACATGTCGGCACCCGGACGCCGCAGGCCAAGATTGCATTTCACCTTCCACTCCTGTGATGAATAAGTAAATGTCACGCCTCAGTACCCACGCCGGCAGGCTACTGCTGTGCATACCAGGCCTTAAACACAGAGGCAGCCCTGATGATGTCATGAGAAGAAATGTATTCACCTGTTGAGTTGGTTTAGGTTTTAAGCTGCGGTCTGCTGTGCTTATTACTATTGTTTTAAAGTGGTTGCCCACTTTGTTGTCCCGAGTATAGCTGTGTGTGTGTGCGTGCCCACTTTGTTGTCCCGAGTATCGCTGTGTGTGTGCCCACTTTGTTGTCCCGAGTATAGCTGTGTGTGTGTGCGTGCCCACTTTGTTGTCCCGAGTATAGCTGTGTGTGGTTGCCCACTTTGTTGTCCCGAGTATAGCTGTGTGTGTGTGGTTGCCCACTTTGTTGTCCCGAGTATAGCTGTGTGTGTGTGCGTGCCCACTTTGTTGTCCCGAGTATCACTGTGTGTGTGCCCACTTTGTTGTCCCGAGTATAGCTGTGTGTGTGCCCACTTTGTTGTCCCGAGTATAGCTGTGTGTGTGTGCGTGCCCACTTTGTTGTCCCGAGTATCGCTGTGTGTGTGTGTGTGTGTGCCCACTTTGTTGTCCCGAGTATAGCCGTGTGTGTGTGCGTGCCCACTTTGTTGTCCCGAGTATAGCTGTGTGTGTGTGTGTGCCCACTTTGTGGTCCCGAGTATAGATGTGTGTGTGTGTGTGCCCACTTTGTTGTCCCGAGTATAGCTGTGTGTGTGTGTGTGCCCACTTTGTTGTCCTGAGTAAAACTGGGTGTGTGTGTTTGCACACATTGTTGTCCTGAGTAAAGCTGTGTGTGTGTTTGCCGTGTGAATGCCTGCGTGCGTTATTTCCATTTGTGTTCCCACGTCACGTCCATTAATTTCAACCCTCGCACCCCCTCACTAATAGCTCCGTCCAACCCCCATACTGTATTTTAGCTCTACTATTCTGGTCAGCGTTATTTCCATTCTCTCTAGAACACAGACTCCAGAGATTTGGTAAGAGAGCCCCTAGCCTAGAAATATAATCTATTATTCTATTTATAGGACCCCAATATCCCCCTACTACTAGAATCAGGCTTGGACACTCTGACTCTCTTCCAATATCTATACTAGCTTACCTAGCATGAAGCAATGTAATGTGTTGGTCATGCATTCTAAGTAGTATGCAAGTACAGACATTTAACCCTAGCCCTCATTTAAATAGGCTTTGATAGGCTCGATTACAGCATATTCTCTAACAGCCGCAACATAAACCATGCTTCATATTTATATCATGAACATAACACACAGCCAATTAACCCTAAGTGCATGCTTATACCGTCAGTCCCTATAGAACTATAGAGAGTGCATCCCAAATGGCACCCTTTACCATACTCTACTTTTGACCAGAGCCCATCATAAGAAGTGAACTAAATAGGGAATAGGGTGCCATTTGGGACACACAGCGTTTTTCACATGAAGAACAAATGGGCGTTAAAGGAACATAATGATTAGATGATTCTCCATGGTGACTGTTATGTTCTGTAGTTCTGGATCACACCAGTGTAATTAAGCAGTACATTAAAACCCATCTTATGATCGTATCACAGTTGTCACTGATCCATTAGGAGCCATGTCTGCCAAGCAATGAGATTCTTAATTGTGCAATTAATTACAGGCCTTCTGAATGATGTGACAGTGGGATTGATGGTTCGTTCCCAGAGAGAGAGAGTGAGTTTTTCTTCTGCTGGTCCCTATCGAAGGGATCCCCACAATGTTTTCTACCACTAAACTCAAATACAAACTGTAATGGCTGCAATCACAGTCGCCCCATAACCCTAACCCTTTAAATGGGCTTTGAGTAAAAGGCTGCTGGGTTGGTTCCCTGATATGTCTCTGTAACCAAACAAGCATGACATTGTTTTTCTTTCACAAACCACGCCAATGAACCTTTATTGAACAATTTCCAATGGGTCCAATTATCCTCCGCAGATGATATCTCTTGGTTTTCCCCAATCACCCCGCAATCTAGACAAAACAATTGATAAAACAAAACGAGATATGTCCTTGTGCTTGTTTGAAGTGTCTGCGTGGTACAGTGTGGTTGTGAATGGGCTCCTATACATATTCAAATCAAGTCAGCCTTCCAACCGTGTTGCTAAATAATGAGTGTTTTAATTTGTCTCTGGATGAGAGATGAGACACTTAAGGTGTTGACTCTGTGGTCTGGGCTCCTTCCCTTTTTCTAACAGGGAATAAACTAACACATTCACAGAGTTCTCGGTCAAAAAAAACCCCAGCTGTACAGGTATCATTTCTCATCATCCTGCGGTAATGAGAGTAATGTTACATGTATCCTGGAAGTGATCAACCCCTGGCTTAACTTCTGAGAACTTTTTTTCCCCCAGTACAAGTGAAAAGATTAGTCACAAACACAGAAAAAAAAAGCATTTGAAGGAAGTGGTGCAGAACGACATAGGAACTGACAACCCTCAATTTCAGTGCTATCATTTAAGAATCAGAGGAACACAGAAAGGATTTGGGTCATTTGGGGTTCTCTCTCTGTTTCTCCCCCCTCTCTTTAACTATCTATCCCCCTCTCTTTTACTCACTTCAATTTAATTGAATGTTAAGGAGCTTTATTGGCATAATAAACAAAAGTTAAATAAACAATACAACATTTACAGTAAACATTAATTTGTTAATTAAAGTTCCAAAATAATAAATACATTTCAAATGTCATATTATGTACAGTGCCTTGCGAAAGTATTCGGCCCCCTTGAACTTTGCGACCTTTTGCCACATTTCAGGCTTCAAACATAAAGATATAAAACTGTATTTTTTTGTGAAGAATCAACAACAAGTGGGACACAATCATGAAGTGGAACGACATTTATTGGATATTTCAAACTTTTTTAACAAATCAAAAACTGAAAAATTGGGCGTGCAAAATTATTCAGCCCCTTTACTTTCAGTGCAGCAAACTCTCTCCAGAAGTTCAGTGAGGATCTCTGAATGATCCAATGTTGACCTAAATGACTCATGATGATAAATACAATCCACCTGTGTGTAATCAAGTCTCCGTATAAATGCACCTGCACTGTGATAGTCTCAGAGGTCCGTTAAAAGCGCAGAAAGCATCATGAAGAACAAGGAACACACCAGGCAGGTCCGAGATACTGTTGTGAAGAAGTTTAAAGCCGGATTTGGATACAAAAAGATTTCCCAAGCTTTAAACATCCCAAGGAGCACTGTGCAAGCGATAATATTGAAATGGAAGGAGTATCAGACCACTGCAAATCTACCAAGACCTGGCCGTCCCCTAAACTTTCAGCTCATACAAGGAGAAGACTGATCAGAGATGCAGCCAAGAGGCCCATGATCACTCTGGATGAACTGCAGAGATCTACAGCTGAGGTGGGAGACTCTGTCCATAGGACAACAATCAGTCTTATATTACACAAATCTGGCCTATATGGAATAGTGGCAAGAAGAAAGCCATTTCTTAAAGATATCCATAAAAAGTGTTGTTTAAAGTTTGCCACAAGCCACCTGGGAGACACACCAAACATGTGGAAGAAGGTGCTCTGGTCAGATGAAACCAAAATTGAACTTTTTGGCAACAATGCAAAACGTTATGTTTGGCGTAAAAGCAACACAGCTCATCACCCTGAACACACCATCCCCACTGTCAAACATGTTGGTGGCAGCATCATGGTTTGGGCCTGCTTTTCTTCAGCAGGGACAGGGAAGATGGTTAAAATTGATGGGAAGATGGATGGAGCCAAATACAGGACCATTCTGGAAGAAAACCTGATGGAGTCTGCAAAAGACCTGAGACTGGGACGGAGATTTGTCTTCCAACAAGACAATGATCCAAAACATAAAGCAAAATCTATAATGGAATGGTTCAAAAATAAACATATCCAGGTGTTAGAATGGCCAAGTCAAAGTCCAGACCTGAATCCAATCGAGAATCTGTGGAAAGAACTGAAAACTGCTGTTCACAAATGCTCTCCATCCAACCTCACTGAGCTCGAGCTGTTTTGCAAGCAGGAATGGGAAAAAATTTCAGTCTCTCGATGTGCAAAACTGATAGAGACATACCCCAAGCGACTTACAGCTGTAATCGCAGCAAACGGTGGCGCTACAAAGTATTAACTTAAGGGGGCTGAACACACTGTATATACACAGTGTTGTAATGATGTGCAAATAGTTAAAGTACAAAAGGGAAAATAAATAAACATAAATATGGATTGTATTTACAATGGTGTTTGTTCTTCACTGGTTGGGCTTCTCTTGTGGCAACAGGTCACAAATCTTGCTGCTGTGATGGCACACTGTGGTATTTCACCCAGTAGACATGGGAGTTTATCAAAATTGGATTTGTTTTCAAATTCTTTGTGGGTCTATGTAATCTGAGGGAAATATGTGTCTCTAATATGGTCATACATTTGGCAGGAGGTTAGGAAGTGCAGCTCAATTTCCACCTAATTGTGTGGGCAGTGTGCACATAGTCTTCTCTTGAGAGCCAGGTCTGCCTTCGGCGGCCTTTCTCAATAGCAAGGCCATGCTCACTGAGTCTGTACATAGTCAAAGATTTCCTTAATTTTGGGTCAGTCACAGTGGTCAGGTATTCTGCCACTGTGTACTCTCTGTTTAGGGCCAAATAGCATTCTAGTTTGTAAATTCTTTCCAATGTGTCAATGTGTTGTTTCTCATGATTTGGTTGGGTCTAATGGTGTTGCTATCCTGGGGCTCTGTGGGGTCTGTTTGTGTTTGTTTAACAGAGCCCCGGGACCAGCTTGCTTAGGGGGCTCTTCTCCAGGTTAATTTGTCTGTAGGTGATGGCTTAGTTAAAGAAGGTTAGGGAATCGCTTCCTTTTAGGTGGTTGTAGAATTTAACGGCTCTTTTCAGATTTTTTTATTATTAGCGGGTATCGGCCTAATGTTCTACGTTGTACACAGAGGAAATGGGTTAGTCCCATTTTGTGAATTCTTGGTTGGCAACCATAAAGGGCAATGGGTTCTATAACTGATTCAAGTATTTGATGTTATTTTTGATGGCATAAAAGGCCCTTCTTGCCTTTTATCTCAGATCGTTCACAGCTTCGTGGAAGTTGCCTGTGGTGCTGATTAAGCTGAGGTATGTATAGTTTGTGTACTCTAGGGCAACGGTGTCTAGATGGAATTTCTGTTTCTGGTCTTGGCAACTGGACATTCTTTTTGTCTTACTGAGATTTACTGTCAGGACCCAGGTCTGACAATCTGTGCAGAAGATCTAGGTGATGCTGTAGACCCTCCTTGGTTGTAGACAGAAGCACCAGAACATCAGCAAACTGTAGACATTTGACTTCAGATTCTAGAAGGGTGAGGCTGGGTGCTGCAGACTGTTCTAGTGCCTTCGCTGATATATATGTTGAAGAGGGTGGGGCTTAAGCTGCATCCCCGTCTCATCACCTGGTTCAGTGGAAAGAAAGAGAAGTGTGTGTTTTTTGCCAATTTTACCCACACACTTGTTTGTGAACATGGTTTTTATAATGTCGTATGTTTTTCCTCCAACACTACTTTCCATCCATTTGTATTGCAGACCCTCATACTAAATTGAGTCTAAAGCTTTTTTGAAATCAACAAAGCATGAGAAGACGTTGCGGGGATCCGTTGCTCTGTTGCTCCTGTGTTGGGGCTACAGTTGAGGGTGATGTCCTTCAGGGTCCTGGCAGAAATTGGGATTGCTTTCTTGTAGAGGTGGACCTGGTTATAAAGGCTGTTCAAGTCCAGGGTGGAGTGGTGGGCCAGGTATACATTTAGGTTTTGAGGCACAGTCTCACGAAATGCTTCATTCACCCGCTGTATGGTGGCAGGGTGAAAGTATTTTTCTGGTAGCAGTGTGGAGAAAGTGGAAGAAGCTTTTTAAATCACACCCTTGAGTGCTGTTGCCACCCTTTCCTGCTGGGCCCTCTGGTTGTTTGTGCCTGTGTGAATTATGATGTGGCTGGGGACCCTAGTCTGTCCTCTGACAACAGCTCCAGGTCATGCCTAGTGTTTGGGCACCAGAGTTTAGGCACTTTGTGTTTTTGAAAAAGTTCATCCTCTTGAATGTATTTGCCATTTGATTCAATGAGGAACACAATCTCTGGATTTTGTGTGTCCCCAGTGGATGTGAGGGGAGGTCTGTTGGGTTGGTGGGTCCTGTGTTGTCTGTCCCATTGTGGTGTTGAGGTTGTGGTCCGAGTCTGAGGTGGGCTGTTCTGCTGGCTTGTCTGGGAGAGTGTCCTGCTCCCTGTCACACCTCAGCTTTCTGACCTCGTTCTTCAGTGTCATGTGTGTCTCTTTAAGTTCTCTCCCCTCAGTCCGTAGAGCAGCCAGCAAGTCTCTCTGCCCCTCTCTTTAAGTCTCTCTCCCCCTCTCTTTAAGTCTCTCTTCCGCCCTGTTTAACTGTCTCTCTCCCGCTCTCTCTCCCCCTATCCTCAACTCTCTCTCTCCCCCTCTCCTCAACTATCCCCCCCTCAACTATCTTTCTCCCCTCTCCTTAACTAACTTTCCCTCTCTCTAAAACTGTCTCTATCCCACTTTCTTCAACTCTCTCTCTCTCCACTTCTCCTTAACCCCCCACCCTCTCTCCCACCCTCTCTCCCTCTCTCTAGAAATCTCTCATTCCTGTTTTTTCCCCCAACTCTGAAGAAAAACCTGTGCCATCGATCAGTGTGAGCTCCGTGGATTCACTCCAGTGTTTTACTATAGCACTAAGCCTTCCTCTCCTGCTGGGATTGAACATGGCCATTCTCCTTTAATGGGCCAGGAGATTTAACTGATATTGTGTGTTTGAAGCAGTACAAAATGGTCCAATGTCATTTTCTCCCCGTAAATGTTTTCACCAGCTAGATGAGTTTCTGCCTCATTGTCATCAGGGCTTTTAGACTGTTGTTTTTTTGTATTGCAATCACAGTGCCAAGTTGGGTTCAGAGTCACACACTCACGCACTTAAACCTAAAGTGTGCCAGAAGACAATGCCACTCCGTTAACAACTTTCAAACTGTTTCGGAGCGCACCACCTGTTTTCATTTAGAGCTTTTCAACAGCTGTTCCCTATAATTAGGCCTGCCGTTATAATGCCAGAGGAGGGGAGGTGGTGCGTGGGGGCATGGTGGTATTGTACAACTGGCTGATAAACAAAGTCATTTAGGGCAACCTATGAGGACCGAGGACACACTCCACCTCCCGAAGGAAGGGTCCAACCCGGTACCCACCCAGCCTGTCCGAAGGAGCAGTAACACACACCCAGCCGGTTGAAGTGTGAAGTCGGACATACCGAGTGCTTTTTCACTCCCCATTAGGTAGAGAGAGCTGTATAGTAGAGTTGTGTTTATAGCCTGTACAGCAGATGTTTAATGCAGGGCTTAATTAAGATGTACCCCAGCCTGTGAATGGAACTGAAAGACTCATGTTTTCATTGTTTGTCACAGACCCATTCTATGTGGGAAAATACCATCATCCAACCCACTCCATTGAAATAGTGGGCAGCATTGAGTGAATTAGAGCACGACCCAGAAACTCCAGTATGTCTGTTGCTCAGATTGAGCTATGCTGCTGTTACACCCTTAGTGCTGTTTGTTGTAAAACTATGCAGACATTCACACGTCCCGCTTCACCATTTGTTATACAACTATACTAGACAGACATGTTGATTGAGCTTCCTTCCACCACTTTACCATCCCGATCCCATTTCATTAAAACTGGCTTAATTCATCCAACATGGTCCATACATTAAGCCTGGTGCAATAATATCCCTATAGGTCAAGCATGTTTACTTCTAATCCTGCCCCCCCCCCCCCCAGGGTCTCAAGCTACCCATGCCCTCATTAGTCTAGGTGACTAAATCCATTCTTCTTTGTGTGGGGTGTGCCCCAACCAGCACACTGGGGATGCGTTCCAAGTAGCACCCTATTCCCTACATACTGCTCTATGTTTGACCAGAGGGAACAGGATGCCGTTCTCTAGTTCTGTGTTTGTTTTAGGTCTTATTGCACCTGAATAGTCCTGATCCGCATTAAGCCAAAGGTGTTTGATAGTCACCCATTATCAGCCTACTGTCGTCGAGTAGAGAAAGAAACAGAGCAAAGGGGAATTTGTGTTACAATACTACTTATCATGCATGGGCCCTCTTTGCAATTACATCCTTGACTGATTTCTTTTTAGGCTTTGAAATTCATTTTCAATGACCTTTATGTCACCAAATTTGGTCGTGTGTGTAGAAAAGTTTCCAGGGCTGCTCATTGTTTCAAGCGGTGATGTGCAGAAAAGCCTTTGAGGTGTGTGAAAGGGGGAGAGGAGAATGTTTCTTCATTCACTTTTCTCTTTCTTTGGTTCTCTATTTCGCTCTCCTTTTCTGCGCTCTTTCCCTCACCAAACACACACGCACATATTCTAACCTTAACCATAAACCCCATAGAAATAGCATTTGACCTTTTGGGGACTAAAAACCCCACAACACACCCTGTTAGCAAGTGACAAACAGCAAGGTAGAAGAAAGACACCCCCCCCCCACACACTTCGTGTGCAGGGGGCTCTGGTACGGTGGACTGCTCTGTTTCCACTCTGATCCCTCCTATGTTCCCTCTTCTATCTCTCCTCAGACGATATCATTTACCCTCTCCTCTAGGACAATGGGACTTAATGAATGCACGCCACCCATGCTGACTATTCATTATTAATAAAGGACCCACAGCACATAATGGGCTGCGGCTGGGTCAATCGTTTATAGAGGAATGGATGGCAGCCAGGCAGGTTGTTCTTCCTGTGTGAAGGAATGGCTGTGTCTAGGACTAGACTGGTGCACAAGGACCCAGTGTAGCGACTTGACTACTAGTGCTGAGAAGCAGTGGACTCTACTGAAATACATATGACATAGAATACCAGCGCCGTATGTTAGTGTTACCTATTGGTGTAATAGTAATTGGTGATACACCACAAGAGATGCTGTATTGACTTCACAGCTTAGCTTTGAACTAACCTGACACCTTGGGACCTATTCAAGCGTTATGTTGACTTATTCAACTGCTCTTACCCCAGTGCAGTTACCCTGTGTTTTATTCAGGAACATCCAGAGATCTCTTTTGATGGATTAGAGCACTTTTTGTTGAGCTGTGTTCCCTTCACTCACATCAGGGTGGAGCTGCTGTCAGCTGGCTTGAAAAACTCAGTTGTCTGCCAGCGCTTGTTCCTAGCTGATGTAAATGTTACAATGCTTCTCTCTCTCATTCACTTACTCAGCCTTCCCTTCCCGGAATACAGATTGTGTGCGAGCGAGGATGATTATTGCATTGTCATTTTGCAGAGGACACAAAAAGTGGTCCTCTAGCCAATTATGACCGCTTTAATTTATGGCATCTAATATATTAAACAGCTGAGCTAAAAGCCTCTCTGGGGACATAACAGTTATTTAGCATTTTTAAAAATAAAAACTCTTCATTAATAATAAAGACGTAGTTTGACGAATGTTGGCAATTTATCCAACTAGTTCTGAGTGTTTTTGAAAGCATAGTATTTTTTGTTTATTGTTGCCATGGTCACGTTGTCAACAAGGACACATTGATCGTAGCATAAAGAGTTGAGTTAAAGTCTCGGGGCTTGTCAGAGCACAGCTGATTCAGATTGGCCCCGTGATGACAGATGATAGAAAACTCTGAACTAAAGGTTAATGGCTGGGTTACTGTTTGTTTGAATCAAACTAAAGCCTTGGCTGCATTCTGTATAACTTTGAATAAGGCCTATGAGATCATGTTATACTGAACCATTATGCGCTGGGGGGTTTGAGCCCTGAATGCTGATTGGCTGACAGTCGTGGTATATCAGACCGTATACCACGGGTATGACAAAACATGTATTTTTACTGCTCTAATTATGTTGGTATACATTTTATAATAGCAATAAGGTACCTCGGGGGTTTGTGGTACAGTATATGTCCGGACCTCTGGCAGTCTCTATGGGGGTGCCACAGGGTTCAATTCTCGGGCCGACTCTTTTCTCTGTATATATCAATGATGTCGCTCTTGTTGCTGGTGTTTCTCTAATCCACCTCTACGCAGACGACACCATTCTGTATACAACTGACCCTTCTTTGGACACTATGTTAACAAACCTCCAAACGCGCTTCAGTGCCATACAACACTCCTTCTGTAGCCTCCAACTGCTCTTAAATGATAGTGAAACTAAATGCATGCTCTTCAACCGATTGCTGCCCGCACCCGCCCGCCCGACTAGCATCACTACTCTGGACGGTTCTGACTGTGGACAACTACAAATGCCTAGGTGTCTGGTAAGACTGTAAACTCTCCTTCCAGACTCACATTACCAATCTAAAATTAAATCTAGAATTGGCTTCCCTATTTCGCAATAAAGCCTCCTTCACTCATGCTGCCAAACATACCCTCATAAAACTGACTATCCTACCTATACTTGACTTTGGTGACGTCATTTACAAAATACAGTGCCTTGCGAAAGTATTCAGCCCCCTTGAACTTTGCGACCTTTTGCCACATTTCAGGCTTCAAACATAAAGATATAAAACTGTATTTTTTTGTGAAGAATCAACAACAAGTGGGACACAATCATGAAGTGGAACAACATTTATTGGATATTTCAAACTTTTTTAACAAATCAAAAACTGAAAAATTGGGCGTGCAAAATTATTCAGCCCCTTTACTTTCAGTGCAGCAAACTCTCTCCAGAAGTGAGTGAGGATCTCTGAATGATCCAATGTTGACCTAAATGATGATGATAAATACAATCCACCTGTGTGTAATCAAGTCTCCGTATAAATGCACCTGCACTGTGATAGTCTCAGAGGTCCGTCAAAAGCGCAGAGAGCATCATGAAGAACAAGGAACACACCAGGCATGTCCGAGATACTGTTGTGAAGAGGTTTAAAGCCGGATTTGGATACAAAAATATTTCCCAAGCTTTAAACATCCCAAGGAGCACTGTGCAAGCGATAATATTGAAATGGAAAGAGTATCAGACCACTGCAAATCTACCAAGACCTGGCCGTCCCTCTAAACTTTCAGCTCATACAAGGAGAAGACTGATCAGAGATGCAGCCAAGAGGCCCATGATCACTCTGGATGAACTGCAGAGATCTACAGCTGAGGTGGGAGACTCTGTCCATAGGACAACAATCAGTCGTATATTGCACAAATCTGGCCTTTATGGAAGAGTGGCAAGAAGAAAGCCATTTCTTAAAGATATCCATAAAAAGTGTTGTTTAAAGTTTGCCACAAGTCACCTGGGAGACACACCAAACATGTGGAAGAAGATGCTCTGGTCAGATGAAACCAAAATTGAACTTTTTGGCAACAATGCAAAACGTTATGTTTGGCGTAAAAGTAACACAGCTGAACACACCATCCCCACTGTCAAACATGGTGGTGGCAGCATCATGGTTTGGGCCTGCTTTTCTTCAGCAGGGACAGGGAAGATGGTTAAAATTGATGGGAAGATGGATGGAGCCAAATACAGGACCATTCTGGAAGAAAACCTGATGTAGTCTGCAAAAGACCTGAGACTGGGATGGAGATTTGTCTTCCAACAAGACAATGCAAAACATAAAGCAAAATCTACAATGGAATGGTTCAAAAATAAACATATCCAGGTGTTAGAATGGCCAAGTCAAAGTCCAGACCTGAATCCAATCGAGAATCTGTGGAAAGAACTGAAAACTGCTGTTCACAAATGCTCTCCATCCAACCTCACTGAGCTCGAGCTGTTTTGCAAGGAGGAATGGGAAAAAATGTCAGTCTCTCGATGTGCAAAACTGATAGAGACATAACCCAAGCGACTTACAGCTGTAATCGCAGCAAAAGGTGGCGCTACAAAGTATTAACTTAAGGGGGCTGAATAATTTTGCACGCCCAATTTTTCAGTTTTTGATTTGTTAAAAAAGTTTGAAATATCCAATAAATGTCGTTCCACTTCATGATTGTGTCCCACTTGTTGTTGATTCTTCACAAAAAAATACAGTTTTATATCTTTATGTTTGAAGCCTGAAATGTGGCAAAAGGTTGCAAAGTTCAAGGGGGCCGAATACCTTCGCAAGGCACTGTAGCCTCCAGCACTCTACTCAGCAAATTGGATGTAGTCTATCACGTGCCCTCCGTTTTGTCACCAAAGCCCCATATATTACCCACCACTGCGACCTGTATGCTCTCGTTGGCTGGCCCTCGCTACATATCCGTCACCAAACCCACTGGCTCCAGGTCATCTATAAGTCTTTGCTAGGTAAAGCCCCGCCTTATCTCAGCTCACTGGTCACCATAGTAACACCCACCCGTAGCACGCGCTGCAGCAGATATATTTCACTGGTCATCCCCAAAGCCAACACCTCGTTTGGCCGCCTTTCCTTCCAGTTCTCTGCATTCCAATGACTGGAATTAATTGCAAAAATCACTGAAGCTGGAGACCTATATCTCCCTCACTAACCATTAGCATCAGCTGTCAGATCAGTTTACCGATCACTGCACCTGTTCATAGCCATCTGTAAATAGCCCACCCAACTACCTCATCCCCATATTGTTATTTATTTTGGTCTTTTGCACCCCGGTATGTCTGCTTGCACATCATCATCTACACATCTATCACTCCAGTGTTAATGCTAAATTGTAATTATTTAACCACTATGGCCTATTTATTGCCTGATCTCCCTAATGTATGTGGTGGCAACCAGGTGAGGAGTACAAAGACAAGTGTGTCTTGCCTACAGTCAAGCATGGTGGTGGGAGTGTCATGGTCTGGGGCTGCATGAGTGCTGCCGGCAGTTCATTGAGGGAACCATGAATGCCAACATCTACTGTGACATACTGAAGCAGAGCATGATCCCCTCCCTTCGGAGACTGGGCCGCAGGGCAGTATTCCAACATGATAACGACCCCAAACACACCTCCAAGACGACCACTGCCTTGCTAAAGAAACTGAGGGTAAAGGTGATGGACTGGCCAAGCATGTCTCCAGACCTAAACCCTATTGAGCATTTGTGGGGAATCCTCAAATGGAAGGTGGAGGAGTGCAAGGTCTCGAACATCCACCAGCTCTGTGATGTCGTCATGGAGGAGTGGAAGAGGACTCCAGTGGCAACCTATGAAGCTCTGGTGAACTTCAGTATTGTCACATGAAAAGATACACTCAAATATTTACAAAAATGTGAGGGGTGTACTCACTTTTGTGATATACTGTATACCACGGCCAAGGGCTGTATCCAGGCACTCCGTGTTGCGTTGTGCATAAGAACATGCCTTATCTGTCGTATATTGGCCATATACCACCCCCCCTCTTGCCTTATTGCTTAATTATACTGTCACATGCGGTAGAGTAAAGTAGTTCGAGGACAAATAACTACTTTCTGCTGGTAGTGAGGAAGGATACTTCTCTCTCTTTACCTGACCTGTGCCCACTCCCTATCACCTTGCTGTAGGCTATGAATAGTGATTTCCTGACATGGTCCTCCAGTGGTGGTGTGTAATGGAAGGGCTGTGTGTTGAAATGCACTGTGATTAGAAGGATTCAGGGGCCTGTATTTACTTTGGGTCCAGTCATCCAGTTCATGGTCCAGAGGGGTTAGGGGGGCACAGCTGAGGAATGACTGGGGAATAGGGGCTCTCTTACACACACACACACACACACACACACACACACACACACACACACATGCAAAGGATGATTGTGGAATAGGGGCTCTCTTACACACACACACACACAAACACGTGCGCACACACGCACACACACGCACACACAGGATGACTGGGGAATACGGTGTCAGGCCACGCTAGGTGTTGAAAAAAGCTTCATGCACCTGAATGCACCACTGCATCCTAATAACTCAGCCGCTGAAAACCTGCTTTGCTCTCACTCAGCAGCTGTGAAGGGCAGACA
>NC_092157.1:25815281-25910281 GCF_045791955.1 Oncorhynchus clarkii lewisi
TCTTATCTCTGTCTATCGCCCTCCTTTTCTTATCTCTGTCTATCGCCCTCCTTTTCTTGTCTATCGCCCTCCTTTTCTTATCTCTGTCTATCGCCCTCCTTTTCTTATCTCTGTCTATCGCCCTCCTTTTCTTATCTCTGTCTATCGCCCTCCTTTTCTTATCTCTGTCTATCGTTCTCCTTTTCTTACCTCTGTCTATCGCCCTCCTTTTCTTACCTCTGTCTATCGCCCTCCTTTTCTTACCTCTGTCTATCGCCCTCCTTTTCTTATCTCTGTCTATCGCCCTCCTTTTCTTATCTCTGTCTATCGCCCTCCTTTTCTTGTCTATCGCCCTCCTTTTCTTACCTCTGTCTATCGCCCTCCTTTTCTTATCTCTGTCTATCGCCCTCCTTTTCTTATCTCTGTCTATCGCCCTCATTTTCTTATCTCTGTCTATCGCCCTCCTTTTCTTATCTCTGTCTATCGCCCTCATTTTCTTATCTCTGTCTATCGCCCTCATTTTCTTATCTCTGTCTATCGCCCTCCTTTTCTTATCTCTGTCTATCGCCCTCCTTTTCTTATCTCTGTCTATCGCCCTCCTTTTCTTACCTCTGTCTATCGCCCTCCTTTTCTTGTCTATCGCCCTCCCTTTCTTATCTCTGTCTATCGCCCTCCTTTTCTTATCTCTGTCTATCGCCCTCCTTTTCTTGTCTATCGCCCTCCTTTTCTTCTGTCTATCGTCCTCCTTTTTTTATCTGTCTATTGCCCTCTTTTTCTTATCTATCACCCTCCTTTTCTTATCTGTCTATCGCCCTCCTTTTCTTATCTCTGTCTATCGCCCTCCTTTTCTTATCTCTGTCTATCGCCCTCCTTTTCTTATCTCTGTCTATCGCCCTCCTTTTCTTATCTCTGTCTATCGCCCTCCTTTTCTTGTCTATCGCCCTCCTTTTCTTATCTCTGTCTATCGCCCTCCTTTTCTTATCTCTGTCTATCGTTCTCCTTTTCTTACCTCTGTCTATCGCCCTCCTTTTCTTACCTCTGTCTATCGCCCTCCTTTTCTTATCTCTGTCTATCGCCCTCCTTTTCTTATCTCTGTCTATCGCCCTCCTTTTCTTATCTCTGTCTATCGCCCTCCTTTTCTTGTCTATCGGCCTCCTTTTCTTACCTCTGTCTATCGCCCTCCTTTTCTTACCTCTGTCTATCGCCCTCCTTTTCTTATCTCTGTCTATCGCCCTCATTTTCTTATCTCTGTCTATCGCCCTTCTTTTCTTATCTATGTCTATCGCCCTCCTTTCCTTGGTTTGGTTCTTTGAGATAGCCAGAGAGACACCTTCAGGAGCTCTACTACCACCATGCAAATCTTCACAGCAAAGATCCAATTTTGATAATCTAACTCTTCTCTGCTTTCGGACCCATTGCATATGGTTGACTTAACAATGTGGGGTGCTATGATATGGCGAGAGCCACTTCATTGGTGGATGATTGGCAGACAGAGGCAGACACAGCCCACCACAATGTGCAGATAGGAAGGTTGGACTTTGAGAAAGAAAGTGAATTAAAGTGAGGAGTTGTTATCAGGCTGAAGCAGAAGTTGAGAGGATCGAAAGCAATTCAGCCTGTGGAATGCCCTAGCCCAGATATGGTTTTGATAGGTGCTGCTGGCTTTCGGAAATATCAAAAAAGATCAAGTCCCGTCACTCAACCCTGAATCTATTTATGTTTCTCTATTAACCAGCAGTCGAGCTGCTCTCATAACATCTTAAAAAACGAATTTATCTTTCAGAATACATTTCATTGGCTTTGAAGTGGTGAAGCAAATATATTATGTTGGTATCTATGGGGAGATGAATTGATATGGGAATGGGCTGATTATGGAGATGAGCTGGTTTTATTCAGCGGTGAAGTACTCGTCGTTGAAGTGTGTGTGCGTGTTTGTTTTGTGTGTGTGTTCCAATCCCCTGCAGCCTCTGATTTGAGATCAGCTTTGATTAGTGTTGGTGTGAGGATGATTGGTGCCTCTGTCCTGTGGTCCTTGAGCAGACTTCCTGCTGGGACACTCTTCCCTCATCTGCCCTTCGTCTGTCCCCCCCACGCACACACACACACACACACACACATTCCCCCTCACCCCCCTAACCCTTCTCCCACTCACTTTCCCTGGCCAAGGACACTTGTCCCTCCTGGGCCCTCCAAGATCCAAGGTCGCTCCTATCAGTCCAGCCAGTCAAGTTTCAAGTTTTAATGTCACGTGCACAGTGTAATACCTTTCTTGGAAGATCGAAACCAAACAATGCAGTAATCAATATCAATGTAGTACTAAACATAACACAAGGTAGAACAAAAACACACAATAAATACAACATAAAAAATGAGAACTATATAAACGGTCAGTCAGTTCCAGTACCATATTTATGATGTGCAGGGATACTGGAGTGATAGAGGTAGATTAGTACAGTACCAGTCAAAAGTTTGGACACACCTACTCATTCCATGGTTTTCTTTATTTTTGCTATTTTCTACATTGAAGAATAACTATGAAAGATTAAATAACACACAACCATGTGGTAACCAAAAAAGTGTTAAACAAATATATATATTTGTTTTAGATTCTTCAAAGTAGCCACCCTTTGCCTTGATGACAGCTTTGCACATTATAGGCATTATCTCAACCAGCTTCATGAGGTCACCTGGAATGCATTTCAATTAACAGGTGTGCATTGTTAAAAGTTAATTATTAGAATTTCTTTCCTTCTGAATGCGTTTGAGCCAATCAGTTGTGTTGTGACATGGTAGGGGTGGTATACAGAGGATAACCCTATTTGGTAAAAGTAAAAGTCCATATTATGGCAAGAATAGCTCAAGTAAGCAAGAGAAACGACAGTCCATCATGACTTTAAGACATTAAGGTCAGTCAATCCGGAAAATTTCAAGAACATTGAAAGTTTCTTCAAGTGGAGTCGCAAAAACCATCAAGCGCTATGATGAAACTGGCTCTCATGAGGACCGCCACAGGAAAGGAAGACCCAGAGTTACCTCTGCTGCAGAGGACAAGTTAATTAGAGTAACCAGCCTCAGAAATTGCAGCCCAAATAAATGCTTCAGAGTTCAAGTAACAGACACATCTCAACATCAACTTTTCAGAGGAGACTTTGTGAATCAGGCCTTCATGGTCGAATTGCTGCAGAGACTTGAAGAAATGTGAAGAAACACACGCAATGGACATTAGACCAGTTGAAATCTGTATTTTGGTCTGATGAGTCCAAATTTGAGATTTTTGGTGGTGACACTGTCCGTGATTTATTTAGAATTCTTGGCACACTTAACCAGCATGAATACAACAGTATTCTGCAGCGATACGCCATCCCATCTGGTTTGTGCTTAGTCAGATTATCATTTGTTTTTCAACAGGACAATGACCCAACCTACCTCCAGGCTGTGTAAGGGCTATTTGACCAAGAAGGAGAGTGATGGAGTACTACATCAGATGACCTGGTCTCCACAATCACCCAATTACAACCCAAGATGGTTTGGGGAGAGTTTGATCGCAGAGTGAAGGAAAATCAGCCAAAAAGTGCTCAGCATATGTGGGAACTCCTTCAAGACTGAGAGAATGCCAAGAGTGATCAAAGCTGTCATCAAGGCAAAGGGTGGCTACTTTGAAGAATCTCAAATATTAAATATATTTTGATTTGTTTAACACTTTTTTGGTTTCAACATGAATGAGTTATTTCATAGTTTTGATGTCTTCACTATTATATTCTACAATGTAGAAAACAGTAAAAAATCAAGAAAAACCCTTGATTGAGTAAGTGTCTCCAAACTTCTGACTGGTACTGTGTATCATCATTACCAAGTGCCTCTCACATTGTAACCTCCTCAAAAAGTTCTACATCTGCACCATCAAGAGCATCTTCACTGGCTGCATCCCCACTTGGTATGGCAACTGCTCAGCATCCGATCGCAAGGCGCTAGAGGTTAGTGCGTACAGCCCAGGACATCACTGGGACCAAGCTCTCTGTCATCCAGGACCTCTATACCAGGCAGTGTCACAGGAAGGCGCTAAAAATTGTCAGACTACAGCCACCCAAGTCACAGTCTCATCTCTCTGCTACTGCAAGGCAAGTGCTACCGGAGCCCCAAGTCTGGGACCAAAAAGCTCCTGAACAGCTTCTACCCCAAAGCCATAAGACTGCTGAACAGTTAATCAAATGACTCCCTGGACTTTCTGCTTTTCACCCCCCTACCTACATGAACATAGTACTTCAATCAATCACCTAATAAAACCTACATGTACATATTACCTCAATCAATCACCTAATTAAACCTACATGTACATATTACCTCAATCAATCACCTAATCAAACCTACATGTACATATTACCTCAATCAATCACCTAATTAAACCTACATGAACATAGTACTTCAGTCAATCACCTAATCAAACCTACATGTACATATTACCTCAATCAATCACCTAATCAAACCTACATGTACATATTACCTCAATCAATCACCTAATCAAACCTACATGAACATAGTACTTCAATCAATCACCTAATCAAACCTACATGTACATATTACCTCAATCAATCACCTAATCAAACCTACATGTACATATTACCTCAATCAATCACCTAATCAAACCTACATGAACATAGTACTTCAATCAATCACCTAATCAAACCTACATGTACATTACCTCAATCAATCACCCCAACTACCTCGTCCCCCAGTACACTGACTCAGGACCGGTACTCATTGTATACAGTATAGCCTGTATATAGCCTTGTTATTGTTATTTTATCATGTTACTATTTTATTTTTTATTTATTTGCTAATTTTCTTACTTTTTAACCGCATTGTTGGGAAAGGGTTCACAGTAAAGTAAGTAAGTAAGGATTTCACGGTAAAGTCTGCAATTTTTGTATTTGGCGCCTGTGACATTTGATTGGATAACAAAATAGAACTTGTTCTAGAACAGTCACTTCAGTCATTGCATAGTTCCGACTGATAACTAGGACTGGCACATAGTTGAGGGAGTGTACTTCTGACCCATATACAGTATTAAAGTAATGTGATTGGTCATTGGGAATTTATGTTTGACGCATTATAATGCATTTAATCAATGCTTCAGAGCTTTGGTAGCATCCCAAATGCCACCCTATTCCCTGTGTAGTGCACTACTTTTGACCACAGCTCTGAGCCCTGGTCCAAATAACTGCACTACATAGGGAATAGGGTGCCATTTGGGATGCTGACTTTGTAATTTCCTTCTATTAATATATTGTCACGTGTTCAATGCAATTACATTCTTGGAAAGTCAATTCAATTAATTTTTATCAGGACTTTAAAATGTACTCATCCTATTTATGTTCCTTTGGTATTAATTATGCCATTTTATAACGATGTGTGTCATCACGTCAGCAAATAAAAACAGATTTAATTAATTGAGCGTTGCATGACCTTTATTCCAAGTCACAAATGGAAGTCAATATTCAATATAATAAAGTTGTGAAAAGTTTTATTTCACATGGATGAGCTTTTTGTTATTAGCATGTAATACTTGCATCTTCAATTTCATTTACACACCAGGACAACAGAGCCACTGCAGTGTTTGTGTGTGTGTGTGTGTGTGTGTGTGCGTGTGTGTGCGTGTGTGTGTGTGCGTGTGTGTGTGTGTGTGTGTGTGTGTGTGTGCGCACGCGTGCATTTAGTTTGTGCGTGCCTGTGTGCGGGCGGGCTTTTCTGTGTCATCAAAGCATTCTTTTTTTTTGCAAAGCCCTCATGCGTTTGGCTCTGCTCATATAAATGAATGTATATCCTCATATTATCATGCTTATCCATTTATCATAATCTTCCTCAGAAAGCGACAGTCAGAGCTGACGTCAACGTGTCTCTGAGAAACGCTTGTTGTTGCTGTTCACCTCAAGTTAAAACTTGTCTGAAAGTATTCAGTCATGTGATGGAGAGGCTTGTGAGAGTAATATTCCACTGCCTCCAGCGTAATTTGGCGGGAAATCAGAGCTGCTGACTGAGGTCTGGGATTGGCACCAGCACAAAAACATTTGTGAGGGGCGGTAGGGTATTGTGTGTGTGTACGTGTGTGTGTGCATGAGCGTTCTTTTTATTTAGGGTTTCTTGCCTGCTGCTTTTGAGTCGAGAAAGGTCTGATTCCTATTTAGATATGTTTTGCCTTCCAGAACTATAAACAGACTCATTTATTTTAGAAAATGCTTTCCAGTTCTTCGCGGTGCCAAACTTTTTGTAGCTGATGTGAAGTGTACCACAGCGAATGTGTGTGCATCCATGCGTGCATCCGTGTGTGTGCACTCACTGATGTGTCGGTGAGCTGGCGACCTGCAACACTCTGCCTTCCCCTTCCTGGTCAGCTTTCTTTTGTCGTTGTTTTGTGCGACACTAAATCACTACAGTGGTCATAACAGCTTACCAAGCCAGCCTCATCAAGGTGCTTTACAAGCCAAACTTGACAAAAGTCTGCCAAAAGCAACCAGCTCCACAGCCGGCCCGCTCATTAGGCAGGATTATGCGGCCACCTATGGCGGCAGATTGACGACGGCGGCCTTTTCTGAGCTCAACTGAACAAGACACACCTCCAACAGCAACACATAACACCTCTCCGGGGTGCTTCTGTCCAAATAATGATCTAACATAAATCATATAGAAGATATAGCATCTGGTGGAAAGAGTATGTGGCCTTCTCTGTAGCCTACAGCCTGGAGATCAAATGTAATGACAATGTAATGAGACTTTTTACATCTTGCAGGTTTCTCTGATCAAATAGCCTCACCTAAATGGCACCCAATCAAACAGAAAAATGCGCTGACATGTTGACAAACAACATCTTCTTTAAACAGGACAGGTCAAAGTGAAATGGACAATCAGGATACTCCCAACTGCTGTCCACGCGTTTCATCCCGTGGGCTAAATTGTCATGATCAGTGGTTTCAACTTTTTATCCATACATTTTTTGATGAGCTGATCATAGTGAAAAAATAACATTTTGCTGCATTTCCCGCTATGTAAACACATTGCAAATAGGCTCAGGATACCTCCTCCTGATGAAGTTAGGTAGCTGATATTCAGAGCTTAAATAGCCCAAATTGATTAGCCACAGGAATCAGGACTAATAAAGCCAACTCAATGGCCTGTTTTTACAAACAAAGCTGGGCCTACCGCATGGATGGACATTCATAAAATTCCATTGCAGTCCGACATGGTAGGCTACTCTCCAGTAAGCACGGACCGACGCCAACGTCTTTTGGACATCTTTGTACGGTCCGTACCGCCCATCTTTTTTATTGGTGTTTTACAAACTCTAGGCCTAGATGGGCATTCCTAAAATGACATTTCAGCTGACACTGTAGGCCAGGGGTAGGCAACTCCAGTCCTCTGGGGACTGATTGGTGTCACACTTTTCCCCCAGCCCCAGCTAACACACCTGACACCAATAATCAACTAATCATGATGTTAAGTTTAGAAAGCAATTAGTTTCATCGGCTGTGTTGACTAGGAATGGGGGAAAAGTGTGACACCGCTTCGGCCCCTGAGGACTAGAGTTGCCCATCCCTGCTGTAGGCAGTAAGCACGGACTGACACTGACTCCTTTTGGACATCTTTTTTTGGTCCTGTCCGGACCAGCCTTGATTTTTTTGTGGGGTGGGCATTCTATGTTTTGTTTTCTATGTTTCTTTATTTCTATGTTTTGGCCGGGTATGGTTCTCAGTCAAGGACAGCTGTCTATCTCTGTCTCTGATTGGGAATCATACTTAGGTAGCCCTTTTTCCCTCCTTTCAGTGTGGGTAGTTATCTTAGTTAGTGGCACTATAGCCCTGTGAGCTTCACGCTTGTTTTCTTCGTTTGTTGTTTTGTTGCCGTCATTTTCTAAAATAAAAGGAACATGTACGCTTACCACGCTGCACTTTGGTCCACTTCTTTTGACGGCCGTGACAGTAGGCCTTGAAATACATACATACATTGACATATTTATGTCGAATAGCCTATCAGAAGCTTCTAAAGCCATGACATACATTTCTGGAATTTCCCAAGCTGTTTAAAGGCACAGTCAACTTAGTGTTAAACTTCTGACCGACTGGAATTGTGATACAGTGAATTATAAGTGAAATAATCTGTCTGTAAACAATTGTTGGAAAAATGACTTGTGTCATCCACAAAGTAGATGTCCTAACCGACTTGCCAAAGCTATAGTTTGTTGAAAAGAAATTTGTGGACTGGTTGAAAAATGAGTTTGAATGACGCCAACCTAAGTGTATGTAAACTTCCACCTTCAACTGTACCTATTTTCAACTTTCTTTCAGAACTGAATATTAACCTTATTTCAACACCTAGAAAATACTACTTTTCACATTTCATTCAGAACCTAAATTGAACCTAGCTTAAATATCTGGAAAAATATGTATTTTTGACATATTTTCAATGTAATTTTGCTTACTTGGGACTATTCTTGTAGGGACAGCCATTTTTTGGCCTCGCCTATGGCGGCAGAACGGCCAGGACCTGCCCTGACCAGCACACTTTTAGAGTTAAGGCAGCCTTCATATTATGCTAACAATATGTTTTCTACATCTCACCTGTTCTGCTCTGTGCTACGTTTTACTTGCCTGTCCCATCCATATTGTACTATTTTTAAACTGCAGTATTTAAAATAGGCATGCCCACAGAATGGGACGTGCTGCTTATGTAAATTCATGAAGTGGAACATACAGCCTTAGGATGCTACTCTACCCTCTCTCCCCAATTGTTTCATTTCATTTATTGAAATGAAGATATTTCTATTTCCAACTTTCACTTTCTTTAGTTTCTGCGTGTCTCAGCAGAGTCCAGTGTCCCTGGAGGCAGAACATAAAAAATATATGTAAAACATTTCCTTCTCTTGACCACATGAAAGCCTTTCGGAAACACTACTCTTTCTCTCAATTATGTAAATATCATTTGGAAGAAGAAACTGCTACACTGGCCTATTCTATTCAAACGACCTGAGTGACGCATTGTGGGTAATCGCTAGGCTATACCCCACACCCTCTGTAAGCTGAGTCATGTTGAGTAAGCACAAAATGATAAAAAAAATATATGTATTTTGAAAGGGAGAGAATCAAGGAAGCTGAACTTAACTAAGATCATTTTTTTGTTAACGTGTGCCCCATTGAACATTAAATTCAGTTTGGATTGTACACCAACTGTGTCCGTGTACAAAGCATCGGACAAAGCTTTGGCCTCTCTACCTTTTGAAGGCTATGAGGAGCTTCACTTACTGGTCAAGACCAGTCAGGTCCACTGGGAAGCACTGGGCCATCATCTGATAATGGGAGGATTCAGATGCCCTCTGCATTATAGATGAGCTACAGTACAGCAAGTGTGCGTCCCAAATAGCACCCTATTCTACATACAGTGCACTATAAAGGGAATAGGATGCCATTTTGAATGCAGCCCCACCACATCAGGGTAGAATGGGAGACCTAGCTACTCTGCTCCTATCATGTGGCTTCATGTCATACATGAAGAAATAGAGGACAGGATACCTGCTGAAGAAGCCCTGTTCCTTCCACCATGTTGCTGTGTATTACAGATACTGAACAGAATACATTTGAGCTTACATTGAAGAGGGGAGCTAATGGAAAAGGGCCCTTTACATAACATGACATGAACTGTCCCTTTCTGCATACCAATGACTGTCCAGACATGTCCAGATGGGATTCAGCACGAGATCGTTGATGTGAGTTGACATTGTGAAGGAGGTGGCTGGGCTAACAGAAGAACCACGGCCCTGTAGACAAGAGGAGAGCAGGCTTGATCAATATGGCTTCAGAGAGAGATCAATCAGTCTGAATCTGCCTGGCACAGTAAACTATGGTTTTATTAGCATTGAGCTGACCGTCCATCCGTTGCGGATGGGGATGGGGACACAGTCTTACGACACTAATGCATTTAGATGCGTTCCCCAAAGAAAAGGGGGGGGGGGGGGATATAGAGAGATGGAGGTAGAGAAAGAAAGAGAAAGAAAAGAGAGAGGTAGATTTGCGTCTGACCTTTCCCTTAACGCTGTAATGTAATGTTATGGGGAGGGATTGAGGCCCCATTAGATGATGACATGGGGATCATGACAACCACTTAGCGTGATGTCATAGTAGATCAGAATGATTCATGTTGGAGGATAACAGGAAGAGAAGGGAGGGAGTGTTGCATGATGGGAGATGACTCTTTATTATGAACTGGGTAAATGTGGGAAAGTAGATAGTGGAACTACAGAAACACAACTCTGCACCTCCTGCAGGGCCATTCAACCGCAGCTGGTACCAGCAGACTAACTAATTTAGGACCAGCGACGGAAACTCAATTGATCCAATTCAGAGAATAATTTATTGAATCAGGTGGTTTAGTGGTGTAGCTGAGTGCAATGGCGGACTGTATGGGTAACGTGTTATATTAGCTCTCAGTTCAGCTCATTTCAGTTCAACTCTGTTCCGTATGAACTCAAAAGGGGTTATTCTATTAATTCTTTACCATGATCACTTTGAACACACGCGCGCACACACAAATTTGTATTTTATTTTTAAGACATGTACACAACTTTTCATACCACCTGAACACTGTTTATTTCCCTTAAACTCGCTTTATGACCACTTTTACCCAGCTATAGTCACATACAGTACAATGTTTACAATCAATACAGACAGGGGGAATGGCCATCTCCTGGAAACACGGGCAGTGGTATTGAATGCAGCAGAGGTAGAAAGGGAGAGAGGGAACACCTAGGAGGATAAGGCTTGAGGCAGATGAAGGGATGAGGGGAAGCTAATGAGACGGAGGTAGCCACTGGAGACTTAGGTTGGTAGGTGTGTTGGTTGTTTGGCCCAAAGGTGGGTAGAATGCTGCAGTTTAAAGACTGTAATTACTAACAGCATCATGGGTAAAGTTGACTGGATGATGGCCACATGAACAGGCTAAGGGCTAACCGTAAAACCATACATGAACAGGCTAAGGGCTAACCGTAAAACTATACATGAACAGGCTAAGGGCTAACCGTAAAACCATACATGAACAGGCTAAGGGCTAACCGTAAAACCATACATAAACAGGCTAAGGGCTAACCGTAAAACCATACATGTACAGGCTAAGGGCTAACCGTAAAACCATACATGTACAGGCTAAGGGCTAACCGTAAAACCATACATGTACAGGCTAAGGGCTAACCGTAAAACCATACATGTACAGGCTAAGGGCTAACCGTAAAACCATACATAAACAGGCTAAGGGCTAACCGTAAAACCATACATGTACAAGCTAAGGGCTAACCGTAAAACCATACATGAACAGGCTAAGGGCTAACCGTAAAACCATACATGAACAGGCTAAGGGCTAACCGTAAAACCATACATGAACAGGCTAAGGGCTAACCGTAAAACCATACATGTACAGACAAGGACGTTAGAGTAACACGCTGCCTTGTCATCAAGGGGCAACTTTTCCCTGTCTGTGCATGTGTGTTCCGTCTGTCATCCGGTGGGAATTTGGTGAACTCCCGACGAAGCTCTCTGTGGGCGAATCAGTAGCCTTCCTTCACAGCCGGATAATCCAGTCTGGAAATGAGTAGATTAAGAGAGATTAAGAGATGGTGAGAGCTGCTGGTAATACCACTAAAAAGCACACTGGTTTACTCACTCACTCAAACTCCCCCTCACACATACACATACAAACACACTTGTGCACAGACTCCTTTATGCAGGCACGTACACACACACACACACACACACACACACACACACACACACACGCAGACAGACAGACACACTCACATGCACCTCCCCCCAGACTAGCTACTGTACATATGAAGCCTGTTTAATCAATTCTCAGTCTCTCTGTCCTCTATGACGCCTGTCCGTACGTTATTCATTAGCTCTGAGAAGTCGGCCCTTTTCTCAGCCTGTGACTGTGTTTTTATAAGCCTACCAGACCGCACTCTCACCAGATTGAAAAACAAGAGAGTGAAACCAATACAATACGTCCTCTGTTGTACCATTGAAACCTTCTTGAGACCAATTCATCCTGGACCAGGCTTTATTAGAAAGGATTGTAATTGCGTTAACCCCTTCCTTTGCGCGCCGCCGCCAATCATTCCATTTGCTGTGCGCTTATCAAGCCGAGGCTAGATAAAGTCCTCAGCTCCCAACTTCATTAAACTTCATTTATATTAAACAGACCAGCCATGATAAGTCTCTTCCCCCGCCTGACCCAGCCGTCACCATATAGACCCGGCACGGCTGTGCTACCCCAGCAGACTACAGAGCTGACCCAACGGCACTGGTCTGGTCCTATAGACAGCACGGGTCTTTCTTCCTCTGCAATCCTCTCACATTTGTTTCTCTATTTGTTTTCTTGAAGAATCTCCTCTTCTCTGGTTTCTGTTGCTTTTGGCCCGTGGTCAGTTTTGTGTCATGATACATCCATATTTGCAGGTCTGGGGTCAGTTCAGAGCTTGGTTCCTCTCTATTTTGTGCTCTCCTGCTGTCTCTCTTTCTCTCTCTCTTGCTTCTCTCTCTCTTTTGCTTCTCTCTCACTCACTCGCCTCACTCTCTCGCTTCACTCTCTCGCTTCACTTTCTCTCTCTGCTTGGAATGAATCTGTAACAGATTTGTTGGAGGGCCAACTCGTACTGTATTCCCTGGGCATAAAGAATCAACTCTGTGTGTGTTTGCGCATGCGTGTGTGTGTGTTGGTGAAACAGGGCCCGGCTGTTGTCTTTGGAACAGGCTCTGTTCTCTAACCAGTCGCACGTGGTTCCCTCACAGGTGACTGCCAAACAATGCTACAGTATTTTCTCCCTCTCTTTTTTTCTCCTTCTCTCTTTCTCTCATATGTTTGTGGGAAATTATATTTTATTCTCTGGGGCCATAATGCATCACAGAACATTCCCACCATAGCCTGTACAGTTTTACACTGTTTGTGTTCTAAATGACACCCTATTCCCTACATAGTGCACCACTTTTGACCAGAGCCCCATGGGTCCTGATCAACAGTAACACACTATACATGGAAAAGGGAGCCATTTGGGACACAGCCTGTTGACAAGGACAGAATGGTTGTAGGGGAGAGTGGGGTAAGTTGCGCCAAAGGCATAAGTTGAGGCTCCCTTTTTTTTTTAGGAAACCATACACAAAAAGTATAATTTGACCACATATTTAGGAAGAGGTCATCATTCCATGGAGTCTGTGAAGGAAGAAACCACATGGAAAAAGTGGTAAGCAAGTTAGGTCCAAAAAACGGATTTTCACCAAGTCAAATGAATCTATTACGTTAGAGGTTTCACGATGCTAAGTAGATCGTTTTAAGATTGTTCTATACATCAGTTTATACTCAATTTACCCCATACCCTGCCAAGAGACCACTTGTTTAGACAAGCTATGTTTTCAAAACTGTAATGTTTGCACGAATTAGGATTATTTCCAGGGATGTACAACACTCCGAAATATATATAGATATCTTTGTTAGAAAGAATACTATTTTTCCATTGATGAGTGATGCTGAATATATAACGTTTCTCAACTTACCCCACTCCCCCCTAACATTGATGACTGGAAACACAAGACTCATGAAGTCTAGTGTTTCTTATTAGGTCCAAGCTAAAACCCTACAATGTCATTTCTTAACTGTCACTCAGTAATAGGGTTGTGTTAAAAGTGACACGTGTATCGAGTGGCCGGTTCGCCCAACAATCAATCTCGCAATACATTGACCACCGAGCAAAAGTAGTTTGCCATTAAATGAGGCCCACTGGATGAGGCAGCTGTGTTTACAGCTATGGGAAATCTATGCTGCTTCATCTGACTGGGAGCACTGCCTTGTCTGTTGACTGGAAGATGAAACCGCCTTTGGTACTGGTTCCTACATGCAAACCCGTGAAAGATTGTATTGTATGTTTGAAGTGGCCGTGGACAGACTGAACCTTGTTTGAGACTTGAGACTTGGTTTTGCATCAAGGGCTTGACGTTCTTCTCTCTTTCCCCTCCACTTAGTGACCTCTCTTCTTTCTCTGTCCCTCTTTAGGAGGTTCCAGGAAGCTTGCGGGTGGAGGAGCAGCCTCTGACAGACCCTCTGGACGACCATGAGCGTCACATCTCCCACTCCATGTTCGGGACCAGAGAGTCCATGGACGACCAGCCCTCCATGCCGCCACGCAATGTCATGATGGGACCGCGCATGATGGGTGAGTCACCTGAACTCCTGGTGGTATTCGCAGAAATGCGTTGGTATAAACTACATGTTTTAATGTTTGTCTTTGAAGCAAACTGCCGTTGGCCGAATGTCTTCTATGATAACATTCTAATTATTGCACCTTGATTGAAAGTGAGGTCGCGAGAGACACGGCATTTATTTTTCTCTGAGTTAGCTGACCTCACACCTCTTCCATCTCCCTCATCCCTCCCGTCCACAGCCCTCCATCACCCCCTGATTATAATCAGGGGGGTTAATGTCATTTTTGGTTCATCACCCCTTCACTCTCAACCTGCACGATTGCACTCAGGTCAATTCCCATTCCGTTCCAGGTCCAGTTTAGCTCCAGTTCTGCTAGTCAATTCAGGCCTTAACCAGTCACCTCCTGTCATCTCTGTATCGACCTCACTGCCATGGAGCCACGTTTTGACACAGCTGGAGGAGCCTGACACCCCCACCTGACCCCACCTCTTCACACTCCACACTACACCCCCACTACCCACCATTACCCCCTCTCTCTTCCTTCTCTCCCATTTCCTGTCCTCCCCTCTGAGTTAGCCCTAGCTACTCCAGCCTCTCCTCTCTTCCGCTCTCTTCCTCTGCTCTCTCCTCCTCTCTTCCTCTCCTCTCTCTCTGCTCTCTTTCTCTAATCTCTCCCCCTCTCTTCCTTACTTCTCACCCTCTCTTCCTCAACCTCTCCTCTCTTTCCCTCTCTTCCTTTGCTCTCTCCCCCTCTCTTCCTCTCCTCTTTCCCCCTCCTCCCTCTCCCCTTCTCTTCCTCTCCTCCTTACTTCTCACCCTCTCTTCCTCTACCTCTCTTCTCTTTCCCTCTCTTTCTTTGCTCTCTCCCCCTCTCTTCCTCTCCTCTTTCCCCCCCCTCCCTCTCCCCTTCTCTTCCTCTCCTCTCTCCCCCGCTCTTCCTCTCCTCACTCCCCCTGTCTACCTCTCCTCTTTTCCCCTCTATTTCTCTCCTCTCTCCCTCTATTCCTCTCCTCTCTTCCTTTTTCTTCCTCTCCTCTTTTCCCCTTTCTCAATATCCCCTATCTTTCATCCCTTCTTCTCTGAGTAGACCTAGCTTTTTCAGCTCCCTCATCTCCATATTGTCAATAGTAGCAGTGCTTTCTCATCTCCAAATTGTCTATAGTAGCAGTGCTCTCTCATCTCCATGTTGTCTACAGTAGCAGTGCTCTCTCATCTATATGTTGTCTACAGTAGCAGTGCTCTCTCATCTCCATGTTGTCTACAGTAGCAGTACTCTCATCTCCATGTTGTCTACAGTAGCAGTGCTCTCTTATCTCCATGTTGTCTACAGTAGCAGTGCTCTCTCATCTCCATGGTGTCTACAGTAGCAGTGCTCTCTCATCTCCATATTGTCTATAGTAGCAGTGCTCTCATCTCCATATTGTCTATAGTAGCAGTGCTCTCTCATCTCCATGTTGTCTACAGTAGCAGTGCTCTCTCATCTCCATGTTGTCTACAGTAGCATTGCTCTCTCATCTCCATGTTGTCTACAGTAGCAGTGCTCTCTCATCTCCATGTTGTCTACAGTAGCAGTGCTCTCTCATATCTATGTTGTCTACAGTAGCAGTGCTCTCATCTCCATGTTGTCTATAGTAGCAGTGCTCGCTCATCTCCATGTTGTCTACAGTAGCAGTGCTCGCTCATCTCCATGTTGTCTACCGTAGCAGTGCTCTCTCATCTCCATGTTGTCTACAGTAGCAGTGCTCTCTCATCTCCATGTTGTCTACAGTAGCAGTGCTCTCTCATCTCCATGTTGTCTACAGTAGCAGTGCTCTCTCATCTCCATATCTCCATATTGTCTACAGTAGCAGTGCTCTCATCTCCATGTTGTCTACAGTAGCAGTGCTCGCTCATCTCCATGTTGTCTACCGTAGCAGTGCTCTCTCATCTCCATGTTGTCTACAGTAGCAGTGCTCTCTCATCTCCATGTTGTCTACAGTAGCAGTGCTCTCTCATCTCCATGTTGTCTACAGTAGCAGTGCTCTCTCATCTCCATATCTCCATATTGTCTACAGTAGCAGTGCTCTCATCTCCATGTTGTCTACAGTAGCAGTGCTCTCTCATCTCCATGTTGTCTACAGTAGCAGTGCTCTCTCATCTCCATGTTGTCTACAGTAGCAGTGCTCTCTCATCTCCATATCTCCATATTGTCTACAGTAGCAGTGCTCTCATCTCCATGTTGTCTACAGTAGCATTGCTCTCTCATCTCCATGTTGTCTACAGTAGCAGTGCTCTCATCTCCATGTTGTCTATAGTAGCAGTGCTCGCTCATCTCCATGTTGTCTACAGTAGCAGTGCTCGCTCATCTCCATGTTGTCTACAGTAGCAGTGCTCTCTCATCTCCATGTTGTCTATAGTAGCAGTGCTCTCTCATCTCCATATCTCCATATTGTCTACAGTAGCAGTGCTCTCATCTCCATGTTGTCTACAGTAGCATTGCTCTCTCATCTCCATGTTGTCTACAGTAGCATTGCTCTCTTATCTCCATGTTGTCTACAGTAGCAGTGCTCTCTCATCTCCATGTTATCTAGTAGTAGCAGTGCCACTCTGCCAATGAACTCCTTCTCGCTGGAGATCAGAGAAGGTGTCAAAGCCATCTGATGGCTAATTAAACCTCTAGCTCAATAGGCCCTGCTCCTCTCTTCCCCTCTGCTCTTATGTCTCTCATTCCTCCCTCTTTTCCTCTCTCCCACTCATTTCTCCCCTCCTCCTACGCTGACTTTGGTTGCCACAGATGCCTTATTATGAGACAGGCACTGACACAGCCTTTCAGAATGCCACTGTGATCACAAACAGTTTCTAGAACTAAACAATGGTTGTGGAATTCTAAAAACTTCTACCGTGCCAAAAACTTCAAGAGCAGCTTTCCCTCCTGTGAGTGTGAGTGAGAGTGTGGCAAATGAGGGAAGTTGAAAAGTTAGTGGAAGTTAGAGGGGGTGATTTGGGGCCGATGTTACTGGCAAGCTGGCTTGACAAACCTTCAGATCTCCATCTCGACTAATTTCTCAGGGAGAGAGTGCCAGATACTTCTCTCTCTTCTCTCTCTGTTTGTTTCCAGACAGTTTTTCTATTGTAGTGTTCATGCATCGACCGGCGTGTTTTGTCGGTGAATTACGGCTACAGTCATTGTAGAAAAACACCTTCAGAATAAAAAAGCTTAATGATGCAGATGATTGTTAGGCACCTCTTGCTGCCAGTCAGAAAGACAGACCTCTTGCTAATGTGACTGGTGTTTACTTCTTCGACTTGGATTGAAACTGAAATCAATAACGACGAGTGTTTGAATCTCTGTGTGTCAGACAGCAGGGTCATGTTCAATAGGCACCAAAAGGAAGAAAATGGACTAAAACAAGGAGGGACTATCTGGACTTGTCCAATCAGGAACGCAAATGTTCCTTTTCCGTACACAACGTTTTACGCTGTGTGTCCTAATGAACACGACCCAGGTATTTCTCACACTGACCGCTGAGGACATTTTAAACATGTTCTCACACAGATATAGAGGTGACCGTGTATTGTAGAACAGTTATCTCAGTCCCATGTTATGTTAGCATGGGAGGAGACCTATTGCCTGGTCTGTCTCGTATGACAGTCATGAAAGAGGACAGATGCTGAGAACCTACACAGCAAGGTCACCTCCTCAGTATGAATATAGCTACTGGTGTGTGATTAACAGCATGATGACTGGTCTCTAGAGCCTGGAATGAAAGCATGGCTTCACTATTAAGTCCGTAAACAGACATACAGTACCAGTCGAAAGTTTGGACACAGCTACTCATTCAAGGGTTTTTCTTTAGCTTTACTATTTTCTACAGTGTAAAATAATAGTGAAGACATCACAACGATGACATAACACGTATGGAATCATGTAGTAACCAAGTATATTTGAGATTCTTCAAAGTAGCCACCCCCTATATACACTGAACAAAAAATATCTGCATCTGTTGGTCACAGAAAGTTGGAGCGTGAATCAGAATACCGGTCAGCATCTGGTTTGACCACCATTTGCCTCATGCAGCGCAACACATCTTCACATAGAGTTGATCATGCTGTTGATTGTGGCCTGTGGAATGTTGTCCCACTCCTTTCAATGGCTGTGTGAAATTGCAGGTCATGGAAGAACTGGGACCTTTTCAGCTTTCAGGAATTGTGTTCAGGTCCTTGTGACATGGGGCCGTGCATTATCATGCTGAAACATGATGTGATGGCGGCAGATTAACGCCACGACAATGGGCTTCAGGATCTCGTCAAGGTATCTGTGTGCATTCAAATTGCAGTCAATAAAATGCAATTGCATTGTCTGTACGGGCACCTTGTTCACAACGTTGACATCAGCAAACTGTTCACTCACATGACGCCATACACGCTGTCTGCCATCTGCCTGGTACAGTTAATCCAATGATTCGTCCATGAAGAGCACACTTCTCCAGCGTGCAAGTGGCCGTCAAAGGTGAGCATTTGCCCACTGTAGTCGGTTACAACTCAGAACTGCAGTCAGGACCAGACCTTGGTGAGGACGACGAGCACGCAGATGAGCTTCCCCGAGACAGTTTCTGACAGCAGAAATTCTTCAGTTGTGCAAACCCACAGTTTCATCAGCTGACCAGCTGACCAGATCCCGCAGGTGAAGAAGCCGGATATGGAGGTCCTGGGCTGGCGTGGTTACGCATGGTCTACGGTTGTGAGGCCGGTTGGATGTACTGCCAAATTCTCTAAAAAAATGTTGGAGGTGGCTTATGGTAGAGAAATTAACATTCAATCCTCTGGTAACAGCTCCGGTGCACATTCCTTCAGTCAGCATGCCAATTGCACGCTCCCTCAAAACTCGAGATATCTGTGGCATTCTGTTGTGTGACAAAACTGCACATTTTAGAGTGGCCTTTTATTATCCCCAGCGCAAGGTGCACCTGTGTAATGCTCATGCTGTTTAATTACTTTTTTGATATGCAACACCTGTCCAGGTGGATGGATCATCTTGGCAAAGGAGAAATGCTCACTAACAGGGATGTAAACAAATGTGTGCACAGCATTTGAGAGAAATAAGCTTCTTGTGCGAATGGAACATTTCTGGGATCTTTTAATTCAGCTCATGAAACATGGGACAAACACTTCAATTTTTTTGTTGATATTTTTGTTCAGTGTACATACAGTTGAAGTCGGAAGTTTACATACACTTAGGTTGGAGTCATTAAAATTCACTTTTCAACCACTCCATGAATTTCTTGTTAACAAACAATAGTTTTGGCAAGTCGGTTAGGACATCTACTTTGTGCATGACACAAGTAATTTTTCCTAAAATTGTTTTAAAGACAGATTATTTGACTTATAATTCACTGTATCACAATTCTAGCAGGTCAGAAGTTTGAATACACTAATTTGACTGTGCCTTTAAAAAGCATGGAAAATTCCAGAAAAGAATGTCATGGCTTTAGAAGCTGTACCTGTGGATGTATTTCAAGGCCTACCTTCAAACTCTGTGCCCCTTTGCTTGACATCAGGTGAAAATCAAAGGAAATCAGCCAAGACCTCCGAAAAAAATTGGATACCTCCACAAGTCTGGTTCATTCTTGGGAGCAATTTCCAAACGCCTGAAGGTACTACGTTCATCTGTACAAACAATAGTACGCAACTATAAATGCAGCCATCATACAGCTCGGAAGGAGACGCGTTCTGTCTCCTAGAGATGAACGTACTTTGGTGTGAAAAGTGCAAATCAATCCCAGGACAACAGCAAAGGCTTTTGTGAATATGCTGGAGGAAACGGGTACAAAAGTATCTATATCCACAGTAAAACATGTCCTATATCGACATAACCTGAAAGACCGCTCAGCAAGGAAGAAGCCACTGCTCCACTGCTCCAAAACTGCACACGGGGACAAAGATCATATTTTTTTGGAGAAATGTCCTCTGGTCTGATGAAACAAAAATAGAACTGTTTGGCCATAATGACCATCGTTATGTTTGGAGGAAAAAGGGGGATTCTTGCAAGCCGAAGAACAACATCCCAACCGTGAAGCACGGGGGTGGCAGCATCATGTTGTGGGGGTGCTTTGCTGCAGGAGTGACTGGTGCACTTCACAAAATAGATGGCATCATGAGAAGGAAAAGTATATGGATATATTGAAGCAACATCTCAAGACATCAGTCAGGAAGTTAAGGCTTGGTCGCAAATAGGTCTTCCAAATGGACAATGACCCCAAGTATACTTCCAAAGGTATGGTTTAAGGACAACAAAGTCAAGGTATTGGAGTGGCCATCACAAAGCCCTGACCTCAATCCTAAATACATTTTGTGGGCGGAACTGATAAAAGAGTGTGTGAGCGAGGAGGCCTACAAACCTGAATCAGTTACACCAGCTCTGTCAGGAGGAATGGGCCAAAATTCACCCAACGTATTGTGGGAAGCTTGTGGAAGGCTACCCGAAACGTTTGACCCAAGTTAAACAATTTAAAGGCAATGCTACCAAATACTAATTGAGTGTATGTAAACTTCTGACCCACTGGGAATGTGATGAAAGAAACAAAAGCTGAAATGAATAATTCTCTCTACTCTTATTCTGACATTTCACATTCTTAAAATAAAGTGGTGATCCTAACTGACCTAAAACAGGGGATATTTACGAGGATTAAATGTCAGGAATTGTGAAAAACTGAGTTTAAATATATTTGGCTAATGTAAACTTCCGACTTCAACTGTACATACGTAAACTTTCTTTAATAGTGGAATAAACGCATGTATTGACACACGCACGGACGTATGCACACACACACTGTTCCATAAAATAATTACTGCAGGAAGGGATATAAAGTTAACTGGGTGAGGTCCAGAAATGGAAACAACCATTTTCATTAAACAAATCAAATGATTTGTGACAAACCTCTCCTATTCCAGTCTCAAAAGTACCTCAGAGGAGAGCCCTGTAACTGAATCAGCCCTCTAAGTTAGTGCGTACTTAGGCAATGACTGCACTACTGCTTCTCTCGGTGTATGTTATTCTCCCTACTACAGATGAACCACACTGATAAATGGGAATGCAATTGTTCTTCTTCGATATCAAGAACTGACTTTGATTGTAATTTATTACAGACGGCAGCAAATCAATAGAGCAAATGAATGCAAACAGGTCATGTATTTCTGCCAGCCATGATATGACAGTTAACTGCTCCACCTGTATTTAAACTGGGCTTTCTCCCCACACAGAAACATAATGTCAAATCAAATCAAATTGTGTTTGTCACATGCACCGAACACAACAGGTTTTGACCTTACCGTGAAATGCTAACTTACAAGCAAGTAACACAATAAAATCACAATAATGAGGATATATACAGGGGGTACCGGTACAGTGTCAGTGTGAAGGGATACAGGTTAGTTGAGGCAATTTATACATGTAGGAAGGGATAAAGTGACTATGCATAGATAATAAACACTAAGTTTATTGTGTCAATGCAAATGGCGACCATTTGATTAATTGTTCAGCAGTCTGATGGCTTGGGGGTAAAAGCTGTTAAGGAGCCTTTTGGACCAGGACTTGGCACTCCTGTACCACTTGCCGTGTGGTAGCAGAGAGAACAGTCTATGACTTCCTCTGACAGCACCTAGTATATACAGTGCCTTGCGAAAGTATTCGCCCCCCTTGAACTTTGCGATCTTTTGCCACATTTCAGGCTTCAAACATAAAGATATAAAACTGTATTTTTTTGTGAAGAATCAACAACAAGTGGGACACAATCATGAAGTGGAACGACATTTATTGGATATTTCAAACTTTTTTAACAACTCAAAAACTGAAAAATTGGGCGTGCAAAATGATTCAGCCCCCTTAAGTTAATACTTTGTAGCGCCACCTTTTGCTGCGATTACAGCTGTAAGTCGCTTGGGGTATGTCTCTATCAGTTTTGCACATCGAGAGACTGAAATTTTTTCCCATTCATCCTTGCAAAACAGCTCGAGCTCAGTGAGGTTGGATGGAGAGCATTTGTGAACAGCAGTTTTCAGTTCTTTCCACAGATTCTGGATTGGATTCAGGTCTGGACTTTGACTTGGCCATTCTAACACCTGGATATGCTTATTTTTGAACCATTCCATTGTAGATTTTGCTTTATGTTTTGGATCATTGTCTTGTTGGAAGACAAATCTCCGTCCCAGTCTCAGGTCTTTTGCAGACTACATCAGGTTTTCTTCCAGAATGGTCCTGTATTTGGCTCCATCCATTTTCCCATCAATTTTAACCATCTTCCCTGTCCCTGCTGAAGAAAAGCAGGCCCAAACCATGCTGCTGCCACCACCATGTTTGACAGTGGGGATGGTGTGTTCAGCTGTGTTGCTTTTACGCCAAACATAACGTTTTGCATTGTTGCCAAAAAGTTCAATTTTGGTTTCATCTGACCAGAGCACCTTCTTCCACATGTTTGGTGTGTCTCCCAGGTGGCTTGTGGCAAACTTAAACGACACTTTTTATGGATATCTTTAAGAAATGGCTTTCTTCTTGCCACTCTTCCATAAAGGCCAGATTTGTACAATATACGACTGATTGTTGTCCTATGGACAGAGTCTCCCACCTCAGCTGTAGATCTCTGCAGTTCATCCAGAGTGATCATGGGCCTCTTGGCTGCATCTCTGATCAGTCTTCTCCTTGTATGAGCTGAACGTTTAGAGGGACGGCCAGGTCTTGGTAGATTTGCAGTGGTCTGATACTCCTTCCATTTCAATATTATCACTTGCACAGTGCTCCTTGGGATGTTTAAAGCTTGGGAAATCTTTTTGTATCCAAATCCGGCTTTAAACTTCTTCACAACAGTATCTCGGACATGCCTGGTGTGTTCCTTGTTCTTCATGATGCTCTCTGCGCTTTTAACGGACCTCTGAGACTATCACAGTGCAGGTGCATTTATACGGAGACTTGATTACACACAGGTGGATTGTATTTATCATCATTAGTCATTTAGGTCAACATTGGATCATTCAGAGATCCTCACTGAACTTCTGGAGAGAGTTTGCTGCACTGAAAGTAAAGGGGCTGAATAATTTTGCACGCACAATATTTAAGTTTTTGAGTTGTTAAAAAAGTTTGAAATATCCAATAAATGTCGTTCCACTTCATGATCGTGTCCCACTTGTTGTTGATTCTTCACAAAAAAATACAGTTTTATATCTTTATGTTTGAAGCCTGAAATGTGTCAAAAGGTCGCAAAGTTCAAGGGGGCCGAATACTTTCGCAAGGCACTGTAAATCCTGGATGGCAGGAAGGTTGACCCCAGTGATGTACTGGGCTGTACGCACTACCCTCTGTATCGCCTTATGCTGAGAAGTTGCTAAACCAGGCAGTGATGCAAATGGTCAGGATACTCTCGATGGTGCAGCTGTAGTACTTTTTGAGGCTCCTGGAACCCGTGCCAAATCCTTTCAGCCTCCTGAGAGGGAAAATGCGTTGTCATGCCATCTTCACAACGTTCTTGGTGTGTTTAGACCATGATAGCTTGTTGGTGGGAATTTGAAACTCTCAACCCACTCCACTACAGCCCCATCGATGTGAATGGTGGCATGTTTGGCCCTCTTTTTCCTGTAGTCCACGATCATCTCCTTTGTCTTGCTCACATTGAGGGAGGGGTTGTTGTCCTGGCACCACACTGCCAAGTCTCTGACCTCCTCCACATCGTTGTCGGTGATTATGTCTACCACTGTTGTGTCATCATCAAACTTAAACTTGCTGTTGAAGTAGTGCTTGGCCACGCAGTCATGGGTGAACAGGGAGTACAGGAGGAAACTAAGCACACACCTCTGAGGGGCCCCCATGTTGAGGGTCAACATGGCAGATGTGGTGTTGACTACCCTTACCACCTGGGGGCGGCCCGTCAGGAAGTCCAGGTTCCAGTTGCAGAGGGAGGTGTTTAGTCCCAGGGTCGTTAGCTTAGTGATGAGCTTTGTGGGCACTATGGTGTTGAACGCTGAGCTGTAGTCAATGAACAGCATTCTCACATAGGTGTTCCTTTTGTCCAGGTGGGAAAGGTTAGTGTGGGATGCGATTGAGATTGCGTCATCTGTGGATCTGGATCTGGTGGTATGCAAATTGGAGTGGGTTTAGAGTTTCTGGGATGATGGTGTTGATGTGAGCCATGACCAGCCTTTCAAAGCACTTCATGGCTACCGACAATATATTTGTATTTTTGATTTAACATTTATTTAGGTATTCCAGACTCTGTCAGGGAGAGGTTAAAAATGTCAGTGAAGACACTTGCCAGTTGGTCCGCACATTCTCTGAGTACGTGTTCTGGTATTCCACCCGGCCTTGTGAATGTCGACCTGTTTAAAGGTCTTGCTCAAATTACCAGCAGCATACCACCCTGCATCCCACTGTTGGCTTGCTTCTGAAGCTAAGCAGGGTTGGTCCTGGTTGGTCCCTAGATGGGACGCCAGATGCTTCAGGAAGTGGTGTTGGAGGGCCAGTAGGAGGCACTCTTTCCTCTGGTCTAAGAAACATTCTGAATACCCTAGGGAAGTGATTGGGGACATTGCACTGTGTAGGGTGCCGTCTTTTGGATGGGACGTTAAACGGGTGTCCTGACTCTCTGTGGTCACTAAAGATCCCATGGCACTTATCGTAGGAGTAAGGGTGTTAACCCCGGTGTCCTGGCTAAATTCCTATTCTGGCCATCATACCATCACGGTCACCAAATCATCCCCAGCTTACAATTGGCTCCTTCCTCTCCACTGTAACTATTCCCCAGGTCATTTCTGTAAATGAGAATGTGTTCTCAGTAAACTTTCCTGGTAAAATAAGGGTAAAATAAAATAAACATCGTCTATAGGAAGTGTTATCACACAGTCGTCCGGAACAGCTGGTGCTCTCATGCATGATTCAGTGTTGCTTGCCTCGAAGCGAGCATAAAATGCATTTAGCCTGTCTGGTAGGCTCACTTCACTGGGCAGCTCGTGGCTGGGTTTCCCTTTGGAGTCCATAATAGTTTGCAAGCCCTGCCACATCCAACGAGTGTCAGAGCCGGTATAGTAGGATTTAATCTTAGTCCTGTATTGATGCTTTGACTGTTTGATGGTTTGTCTGATTGCGTAGTGAGATTTCTAATAAGTGTCCAGATTAGTGTCCCGCTCCTTGTAAGTGGCAGCTCTAGCCTTTAGCTCGGTGCGTATCTTACCTGCAATCCATGGCTTCTGATGGTGATATGTACGTACGGTCACAGATGTATTCGATGCACTTATTGATGATGTCGGTTGATATACTCCTGAATGCCATTGAATGAATCCCGGAACATATTCCAGTCTGTGCTAGCAAAACAGTCCTGTAGTGTAGCATCCGCGTCATCTGACCACTTCCATATTGAAGTCACTGGTACTTCCTGCTTTAGTGTTTACTCGTAAGCAGGAATCAGGAGGATATAATTATGGTTAGATTTTCCAAATGGAAGGCGATGGAGAGCTTTGTACGCATCTCTGTGTGTGGAGTAAAGGTGATGTAGGTTTTTTTTCTTTTTCTGGTTGTACATGAAATGCTGGTAAAAAAATGCTAAACGGATATATGTATGCCTGCATTAAAGTCCCCGGCCACAAGGAGTGACCATTTTGTTGATTTTTATACAGCTCGTTGAGTGCAGTCTTAGTACCAGCGTCGGTTTGTGGTGGTAAATAGACAGCTACGAAAAATATAGATGAAAACTCTCTTGGTAGATAGTCTGGTCTGCAGCTTATCATGAGATACTCTATCTAATTTGAGCAATACCTCGAGACTACCTTCTTATTAGACATCACACACCAGCTGTAATTGACAAATAGAGACACTCCCCCACCCCCACCCCTTGTCAAACCAGACGTAGCTGTTCTGTCCTGCCAATGCATGGATAATATAATATTATCCGTGTCGTCGTTCAGCCACGACTCGGTGAAACATAAGATATTACAGTTTTTAATGTCCCATTGGTAGGATAGTCTCGAACGGAGATCATCCAGTTTCTCCAGTGATTGCACGTTGGCTAATAGCACTGATGGTAGAGGCGGGTTAGCCACTCGCCAATGAATTCTCACAAGGCACCCTGATTTCCGCCCCCTGTAACTTCCTTATTTTCACATGCGAATGTCAGGGATTTGGGCCTTGTCTGGGAGCAACATTATATCCTTTGCGAAAAAATGTTGTCCAGTTCGATGTGAGTAATCGCTGTTCTGATATCCAGAAGCTCTTTTCGGTCATAAGAGACGGTAGCATTAACATTATGTACAAAATAAGTTACCAACAATGCAAAAAAACACACAAAATAGCACAATTGGTTAGGAGCCCATACAACAGTAGCCATCCCCTCCGGCAGCATTCTTTCAAGATGGATACTGGTTTCTCTCTTAAAGGCAAATTCAGGTAGCTCTCTATCCTTTGGCCAAGCACCACATAAATATGGAATGTTCGTATCATACGACAATGAAATGTGTCACCATGGCAACGACGGTATAGTGCCGGTGTGATGTGCAGAGCGATGTAAGGATGAGGTCCATTAATCTGACTGGCTGGCTGAGATAGTGCCATCCCATTGATTGGCTGAGGCAAGGCGAGGCACGGAGCAATGAGGCACCTCTCCATGCATTGAGCTCCCTACAGTGTTAGAAAGCTGTCAGTCGGAACGAAGCTTGTCAGTGAGGAGGTGGGGGAGGGTTATAGAGGACGACTTTTCAGTGAGGGGGTGTGGATGGAGGGGTGAATGGATGGATAAACAGATGGGGATGGAGCTTGTAAGAGTATTGTCATTCAGGGGCGTGGGGATGGAGGCTTGGAGTGAGGGATAGAGCCTATAGATAGGCAGCAGTAATTTCAGGGCTGTCTGCTTCACTAAATCATTGGTGCTGTGACATTGTCAGCTACCTTCACACATCTACACATCCTCTGTCCTACTTACAGACTTAGGCCGCAGCCAAAATGGCGCCCTATTTCCTATATCTGGGCCCTGGTCAAAAGTAGTGCACTATATTGGGACTGTAACGCAGATGCTAGATGCACCCCTTCAGACCCAGGTTCGATTCTGGGCTGTATCACAACCGGCCGTGATCGGGAGTCCCATACGGCGGCTCACAATTGGCTCAGCGTCGTCCGGGTTAGGGGAGAGTTTAGCCCGTGGTAGGCCGTCATTGTAAAGAAGAATGTGTTCATAACTGACTTCCCTAGTTAAGTAAAGGTTAGATTAAAAATGGTTGCCATTTGGGATGCAGTCTTACAGTTGCATGGCCATGAGGTAGGAGGAAATAGCAGGTAGGGTGATATGAAGCTGTGGCCTGCCTGAGAAAAATACTATTTTTCCACCCATCTCTCATCCTCTTCCTCCTTTCTCACCCTTGCGGTGATTTAAGACTGGTGAAAATGAGAGAATAAAGGAAAAAGAGGAAAGTGAAGAAGAAGAACATTATGACATAATAATGAAGGGGCCTGGTTGAATCTAAAGTCATTAGCCTCCTCTCTGGCGGTGCCTTCCACTCTCCTGATTGAAAGTTCAGCTAGGAGCAGGAAGTCGCACTGTGGTCGAAAATTGAGGCCCCGCGGACCAGCGCTGGATGTGCTGTTTGACAGAGTGTCCGACTGAAACCCTGTTAAACACGGTCACCAAAGGAATAGGGATGGAAGGACGGAGGGTGTGTTTGTGTGTACCATCATTGTCCTCCCATGTTCATCAATGCATTAACATAATTAGAATTATATTTCTACGCTCCCTACCCCTGCTCCCTGTGGAAGTCTTATGGAGGTCCTGTGTGTCTCTAGTCCTTTAGACCCTGTTGAGTAATGGACTCTGATGGAGGGCGGCGACCCCCGTTTGTCTATCTCTCTCCCTCTCTTACATGCACACACGCGCAAATACACACACACACGCACACACACACCCGCAAACACACACGCAGAACATCTTCCCAGGGCTTGACAATGTTTGACTCACACTGCGCTGGGGCTTTTTATAGATCTAGCAGTGTCATCCTCTTCATCCCCTCTGTGCACATTCATCAAGCCAGGAAATGAGATAGCATGACCTTCCATTTATGTGCCGTATAGAGACTTCCTGAGCCATGCTAATAATATACCTACAGTAGCCTACCTGAGAAAAGTAACTAGGATTCATACAGTAGAGAGTGTATATAATGTTCTGGCTTCAGGCACCTGCAGCATACTGGTTTTATTTCAAGAAAATGAGTGTATGAATCACATTTTTTCACTCCACAGAAAATACACTGAGTGTACAAAATATGAAGCACACCTTCCTAATATTGAGTTGCACCCCCTTTTGCCCTCAGAACAGCCTCAATTTGTCGGAACATAGACTACAAGGTGTCTAAAGTGTTTCACATGGATGCTGGCCCATGTTGACTTCATTCTTGATACACATGGGAAACTGTTGAGTGTGAAAAACCCAGCAGCGTTGCAGTTCTTGACACACTCAGACTGGTGCGCCTGGCACCTACTACCATACCCCGTTCAAAGGCACTTAAGTATTTGGTCTTGTCCATCCACCCTCTGAATGGCACACACACAATCCATGTCTCAATTGTCTCAAGGCTTAAAAACCCTTCTTTAACGTGTCTCCTCCCATTCATCTACACCTGGACTCATCTGGTCAGTCTATATCATGGAAAGAATGTTCCTAATGGTTTGTACACTCAGTGTGTAGTCATATAGTGACATCTAGTCACTTATCTCAAACAGTCCATGCCCATCTAATTTACTTAAGTGCTTAAATTCTTTACCGGTTTGTTATAGAGAAATGATTAAGAAACTTTCTTTAATGAGTTCTGTGTGCGTCCGCCCACATTTAACAGTACAGTGGATGGTAATGTTATAATGTTAATGTGTGGGGCGTGTCAGCGAGCAGATGGATTTTTGATGAGAGATAATAGAAGTAATGAAGGGACCATCATCTGAGCTGAGAGTCTGAATCAATCACGAGAGAGGGAGAGGGAGAGAGAGAGGGAATATCAATCCCTAGCAGATGTGGCCCACCTGTGAGACTGACATGTGTTATCTAAGTCATTATTCCTTTCCTTCAGCTTCACTTGGTGTGACGATTGTAGGAGGGTTGTGTCATTTAGGAGTGGAACACACTGGAACACCGACATGGAACATACACACACACACATTCAGGCTCATTTCTAGCATCATCTTCACTGTTGTCGACCTGCACTGCTCTGAGAAGTTCGGGAGAAAGTTTTGAGTATATTTAAATGATGTAAAGGTTCCACCTATCCCTGCTTGGATGTTCTGTACCTTGTTTGAGCCAGCTCCCTTCAGCCTGTGTCTGGTGTGAAAAGGTTGAGGTGTGTTTAAAAGACACATAATGAAGTTGGCATTTAAAGGCTAAAGGCATTTAAAGGCTGGGATGGGTACGTGTGCGACTAGACTGCCCCGCCCACTTTTAATAGCCTGACATCGCCGATACAGAAACAGTTTGATATTATGCCCCAAGGATGATCGATTTCATCTGCATGTGACACTTTTTGTTGTTGTTGCTTTCTGTGAAACATGAACCTTGCCTGCTTGGTCAGTTTTTTACAATTCAAACGCTTGTAATAGCAGTGTTTTAGTCTGTACTAGATACATCAGACATGGGAGAAACAGACAGAAAACAGAGTGGCAGGGATCAAACGACAACATCAACAAATCCAATCTAGCCAAACACTCCAGTCAATTCAATTGACCGAGTGGGTAGAGCTGTTTCTGGTGTAAACATAGTGGAAATGACCAGAAAACATTGTCTAACCCAGGTCTCGTTTTGCCAGTGTGTATTTAAGGTGATTACCTGCTCCAGTTTGTGTATTGGCCCTGATATTGTTAACCAGTATGGATCTGGTAAAGATCTCCAGCCCGATCAATAGGGCCAGAGTGTCAGATTAGCCTTCTGAATGGGTGATGCTCTGAAACGAGAGGATGGGAGGATGAATTAGAGCTATTAGTGTGACCTCTCACCTCCTACTTAATGATCTATGGCTGAAAGTGAGCACTCCTCTTCCTTCCTCTCAGATGAATGTGTCCAGGTGGCCTCTTAGCTCTGAGAGCTCCCGTCTCAACACCCTGCTCTAGCATGGCCATGGCCCTGACTCTGGAAATGGCTCCACCCCTCTCTCTGGGTTTAATACTTTGGATTGGCCCTCACAGCGGCAGGCTCTGTTGCTAGGGAGGCTAAGAACTGAGGCGATGTGCACCAAAATGGCTCTCTGACTCTCTCCATCTTCTTTTGGATGAAGGAGTGACCGTTCTATTCTCCATCCCTTCCTTCCTCCATTTATCTCTCCTTCCTGCCTGTGCAACTCTACAGTGTTCTATTCAGCCAAATGTGACTAGTAATTTATCTCAAAGCATGCCATTACACCTATAGGACTAACCACTCTGTGTGTGTGTGTGTGTGTGTGTGTGTGTGTGTGTGTGTGTGTGTGTGTGTGTGTGTGTGCGCGCGCGTGTGTGCATGAGTCCCATCTCAACAACCATCAAACAGCTGTTTCCCAGCTGCAAAGCCGGCGGTCACATGGCCAGCCAGACCTTATATCACATAGCTACATGCTCAATCTGACTAAAACACATCCGTGGCAACAGGTTTTCATTGTATGACGACTGGGGACTTCAAGTTCAAAGCCATCTCCCGCAGTGTTGCTCTGAAACAGGCACTGTTGTTGCGTTCCTTCCTGGAAACCCTTTACCCCTCTTAGGTTATTTATCTGAGGTCTGCGGGGGGGGGGGGGGGGGGGGGGGGGGGGGGGGGGGGGGGGCGTTGCAGTAGGACACAACTTGGAGTCTAGCGCCACTTTGTACAAGACCCACAGCCCGGGTACCACTGTTCACTGCTTTACCCCATGTAGCTAGTTTCTGCTTGTTATTGTGTGGGGGCAGTATAGGCCTGGCACCACAGTACCGCTGTTCACTAATTCACCCCATGTAGCAAGGCAGCTAGGTTCTGTTTGTTATTGTATTGTATGGGGAAGTGGGAGAGTAGGCCTGATGGTAACACTGCTCAGCCCATGCAGCTAGGTTCTGTTTGTTATTGTATGGTGCAGTGGAAGGTGTAGGCCACTGTGTCCATATCCATGGTACCACTGCTCAGCCCATGCAGCTAGGTTCTGTTTGTTATTGTATGGCAGTAAGGGTATGGTCCCACTGCTCACAGATCACCCATGCAGTTAGGCTGTAAGGGTATGGTCCCACTGCTCACAGATCACCCATGCAGTTAGGCAGTAAGGGTATGGTCCCACTGCTCACAGCTCACCCATGCAGTTAGGCAGTAAGGGTATGGTACCACTGCTCACAGATCACCCATGCAGTTAGGCAGTAAGGGTATGGTCCCACTGCTCACAGCTCATCCATGCAGTTAGGCAGTAAGGGTATGGTACCACTGCTCACAGCTCACCCATGCAGTTAGGCAGTAAGGGTATGGTACCACTGCTCACAGCTCACCCATGCAGTTAGGCAGTAAGGGTATGGTCCCACTGCTCACAGATCACCCATGCAGTCAGGCAGTAAGGCTATGGTACCACTGCTCAGCCCATGCAGCTAGGTTCTGTTTGTTATTGTATGGCAGTAAGGGTATGGTCCCACTGCTCACAGATCACCCATGCAGTTAAGCAGTAAGGCTATGGTACCACTGCTCACAGCTCACCCATGCAGTTAGGCAGTAAGGGTATGGTACCACTGCTCACAGCTCACCCATGCAGTTAGGCAGTAAGGGTATGGTACCACTGCTCACAGATCACCCATGCAGTTAGGCAGTACGGGTATGGTCCCACTGCTCACAGATCACCCATGCAGTTAGGCAGTAAGGGTATGTTTGTATTGCGGCTGGAGGGTATATAGCCTAGGCCGGATTTACTTCTAACTGACAAAGGCTACAGTACTGGAGTTAAGGAGATTGGATCCTGCTGCTGCCAGCAAACTGACGGGAACTGTGTGAGTGGGTCATATTGGGGCATTCAACTAAAGGGGCAGTTTATAATTCAAACAAGCCCTTGTTAATAGTAACGGGAAGCACAGTCTGGCAAACATTAACCATAATGGGGGAAATATTTATTTATTAATTTTATCTCCAAGTGACCTTGATTAAATGTCTACAGGATATGAGCGTGACTGACCGAACTGGCTCTTTTTCAGGCATCGTGATATTACAGTATGTTTATGTATCCCAAATGGCACCCTATTGCCCATATAGTGCACTCCCTTTGACACATGGGCCCCGGTCATAGGTAGTGCACTATAACGGGAATAGGGTGCCATTTGGGATGCTGCCTATTTTCTGGTTCCTGAACTCCCCAAAACAAAAGCATTTTGTGTTTGCTTAGCTGATGTTTGTTGTGTGGGTTTCATGCACATTTTTTGGGCCCGGATAGAGAGTCTGGAGTTTCTTGGCCATAACTTCAATATTTCGGCATTAGTGGATCAGTAAATAACATATAATTGTGGTAATGAAGAAACCCTGCCGATTAATAACAGGATAATAGTAATCCCATTCTAGTAACAATGTCTTATCCAAGTAGGTTTAAAGGCAAACTCTAAAAATATGCTCATGTCAGATAATCAAAAGAGCTTGTTATATGTCATTTGGCACCATCATTAAGGACTAAAAGTGAACAAAAATCTATCATATCAGCCATAGTTACCATTATTGTTGAATGTCCCCTCCCTCCTAGCCTTCAGGCCTCCCCGCAGCCTCTGTTCCCTCCTGCTCTGTGCTCTGACACTGACTGGCTAATGGTTCCAGGCAAGTGTCAAAGGAAGTGTCTCAGTGATCTGTCGCTACGCTAACTAACACCTCCCACAACCCACTGCCCTTCTATAGTGACACACAGACACACACACACATCAGCAGGAAGTGATGTGCCAGCTTCCTATCCCAGAGCTCCCAGCTGTGAGGACGCTGGGTTAAAAAGATGGCAGTATAGGGTCATACTCATTATGGTATAATGTAGCAAAGGAAATTACGCTTTCTTATTGGATTTCTATGTCAGTAAGTCCCTTCCTCTTTTAGCCCATTTTCTTATGTTTGGTGGCTAATGAACACGACCCAGGCATTAAAGTACTGCATGTGCCAGGCCTATGCTGTTACTGCTCGTTATAAATGAACAAGACAGCACAGACAGTGGCAGTTAAGTACCTGCTCTTGGTGCACGCTTCTCTGTTCTTTTATGTTCAAGCCCCAGTCCTTTCTCTCTTCCTCCCCGTTTCCTCTTTCTCAGCCTATTTTAGGAAATCAGAAGGCTTTTTCACTCGTTAACCATCTATCCACTCTGAGGCGATTGCTTTTTCTTTCCTCATTGTTAACGCGGCAGCTGTAATTATTCACTGGGGGCGGTTCTTGTCTCTGCAGCAACAGGTAGAGGGAATGTAATTTGTAATTTTCCTCTCATGCTAATTATCTAGACGACGAAAGCAGACAAGCCATCGCTGCATTTCCCTGTTAATTATTCTCACCTTTCAAAGTGCCGGTCGTTGGGTCTGAGTCGTCCTGGCTACCTGTCCAGTGCTCGGCGTGTGTTTACCAGAAGGAAACAGAATGCCACTAAATGCTCCTCATCTGGAGAGCTCAGCACTTGTGTCAAGGGGTGCTGGATGGAATTGTTTCAGGCGGAGGAGGAGGAGGGAAGCGTGGCCATGCATCCAATTAAAACCGCGTTCTCTGTGAACTGTGCTGCTCTGTAAAAACCATGAAGGGAAAATTGGAACGCATTATAACAAGGTTGTTTTGCTTGAAATGTAAGGGAAGTAACAAAAGGGAGACTGTGTGTGTGTGTGTCCGCTTGTTAGTGTCTGTGTGCGTACTTGCGTGCGTGTATGTTGCATATGCTTATTTGTGCACGTGTGGTATGTGTATACATATGTGAAAATGCAGCCAGGTCACCCATGATACTATTCAGTATTCAACATCCATCCATGTCTGAGGACGCAGGGAGAAGAAGTGGAAGTCGGCCACTAGAGGCAGCATTGAGCGCTGTTACCAAGTAGGTTTTGGTTTTGCTATGGCGTTGTCGACGGGCACGGTGGATGGGCTTACGCATCTGCCTCTGATTCCAAAAGTTGCCCGTTTGAATCCAGTGATAGAAAGTTGTTTTTGAGATTTTTGTTTTAAGCCTATCCCTAACCTTAACCCTAACCTTAACCAATCAGAGTTCAGGGGTCCCGAGTGGCGCAGCGGTCTAAGGCACTGCATCTCAGTGCTAGAGGCGTTCCTACAGACCAATGGTTAGATTCCAGGCTGTATCACAACCGGATGTGAGCGTCGTCCGGGTTAGGGTTTGGCCGGGGTAGGCCGTCATTGTAAATAGGAATTTGTTCTTAACTTATTTGCCTAGTTAAATAAAGTTTTTATTTATTTTTATGCCTAAACTTAAGATTTCGGATGAATGTGTAATTCTGACGTGAGACTGAGAGGTAGTTGGAATATGCCGGTCCGTAATAGACAGATTTAGATAAAGGTGTTTTGAAGAACACACTCTCTCTCCAATCCAGGCATGTCTGTACTTGTTATTAAAAGTGGATCTTTGAAGCGATGATGCAAGGTGGTGGTAACCAACTCCTCCATTAGAGGGTAGGGAAGTGAGGAGTGACACGGGGCGATGCGTGCTGTGCTGTGGAAATGAGGATGGGCATGGGCTCGACTCTGATAGACTAGAGTAATGGAACTGGGAGGCTGGGATCCTGCAGTGGTTGTTTCAGGCCTTGAGAAAAGACCAGAGGGGACAGAATGGGAAATACTTGGACGGGAACAGACACCTGCTTTGTTCTGTGTGTGTTTTTTAATCAATATGATGTTTAGTGAACCAGACTTCTCTGTGTTGCTTCACACTGATCTACAACAACAAACATATATTAAGATGATATTGTTGTTTAAAACATGTAATCATATTTAAAGAATGAAAAGGTTGCCTGCCTTGTCTCCCCAGAGCACACTGCATCCTCAAACCTTTAATGAACAGACTCACACAAACACACCTACCCACCGACACACTCCTCCCTCCTTACTGGGAGATGCAGATTCTGTTTAAGAGACTAAGGGGTCGTTTGGTGTCGTGTTAATCACCTTGGCATTAGTTCCCAGGCTGATTTGATTAGTTCCTGTTAAGTCTAACTAACTTCCCATATCTGAGGGCCCGGGGGTAACTCCTAGACCTGAATTACACAGAGAATTCAATTATACCTTGTCCCTTTTGGGCCGGTGGTGGTCCCTCGTATCCAACAGACAAGGCTTTGGGTTGTATTAAAAACAGCTAAACATGTTAAAAACGACTTTGACTTTTCAGTGTAGTATGAACGCCATCATTAAAAGAGGCTTGAGAAAAGAGTCAAATGAGAAGTAGTCCCTTATATACACATCAGTGAGACAGCTATTATAAATGAATCTTCTGTGAAATTCATCAGAACTCACGTTTAGCCAAATGAGATCCAGCCAACATAATTTAATTTGTCATTGCAAGTTGTCATTCATTTCTGTGAAATCCATTTGTCATTTGTTGAGGCACGATGCAATAAAATGCATTTCAGAGTACTGTTGGGAGAGGGCCAGGGTAAATATCCCCCCCCCACCCCCCTCTGTAATTACCTGCTATTGCTCTTAAGCTACTAAATTTGCAAAATGACCCTGTGATAATGGAAACAAATGTACTTTCAGCAACATACATAGGAAGTCATGGATTTTGTGTTATTTTTATCCTCTCAAATGCTTTTTGTAATGGTAAGCATATGTGTAGTTCTGGTTTTGTTATTTTTTGTTATATCTCCCTGCATATATGGCTACGTCTGAAGTGATGTCCTATTCCCTGGGTCATAGTCTCATAAGGTAAAAAGTAACACACTTTGTTGGGAATAGGGTGCCATTTCGGACCAAGCCTATATTGGTGAATTGTAACGGCTCTTCTCCAGGAAATGGATATCCTCCTGCTCAGTGAGTGGTGGTTAGGCTGTAGATTGCACCGCTGACCCTGACTCTGAGATGAACTGATAAGTGGCCTCTCTCCTCTCCTCTGCAGCACAGTGAAGCCTTAGCTCGGCCTGGGAGAATACAGATCAGTGTGTGTGTGTGTGTGTGTGTGTGTGTGCCCTGACTCTGTCCTTGGACAGGAGAAGGGGACTGGATCATAATAACACGATGGGACTGGGACACTTGTTTTCTGTCTAGAACAATGGCTTTTCCCATGTGAGATGGAATACTGAAATGGGAGAACTAACCCAGGTCTTTTGGATGTACGAAATGTCTGGTTCCATGGCATCTTACTATCATGTCCCTAATGTGAACTAATTCCCTTGATCAATGTTGGTGTAACTTAGCTAGCTAGCTTGTTCCGCTGAACTGAAACAGTGCATGTCTAATGTGCTCCCTCCTCTCTCCTTCACTCTGGTCACACACAGGTAACTACCAGCTGTCTCCGACTGTGAACATGCCCCAGGACGACACCGTCATGATCGAAGATGATAGGCCACCTGTGATCCCCGCCCACATGTCTGACCAATCATCCTCCAGCTCCCACGATGACATGGGCTTTGCTGCAGATAACCCAGTGACTTGGGCTCAGGACGTGCCAAGCCAAAATGAGTGGTGAGAGAAAGAGATGACATTTTACACCCCAGCAAGGTTTTCTTTACTTTTTGGCTGTAGCACCCACTGTCTGATTGAATTATTGATATCATGATGTTCTTGAAAGATGCCCTTTGTGTCTAGATTCCGTGTGTTATGGAACATTTCGTATGTGGGGAGCGTTAGGGCATGAGAAAGTGATATCTGACACTATTCTTTTAGTGTAGTCAAGAGTCTGTGTGCCTGTGCTTGCGCACGGCTGTGTGCCTGTGTTGAGTGTGTGCGTGCATGTGTGTGCGCACGTGGCCTTGTGTGTCTGTGTGTGCGGGCGCGCGTGCACACACCTTCATGACTGTGTGTATGTGCGTGTGTGCGGGCGCGCGTTTGCCTTTGTGAGTGTTTAATAATGGATGTGACCTAGGAGGAATATGGAAGATGGTTGAGTTAAACATCTCTCTGGGGTCCTAGCCAGTCCTCTTTCTTCCCCAGGGTGTCTCACACTTCCCCCTGGTTTGGCCTTCTCGAACATCTTGAGCAGCTAGTATTAAATATGGAACCAGGGGCTCAGCAGCCCAATGACGGGCAGGGGCCATGAGTCCTCTGGGACCGTACACTCAATTCAATGGTGCCTTACCAAGTGGTTCTGCAGTTTTATGAGGAAAATTGGGCTCCAGTGTCTCTGGCTCAGTGTAAACAATGTCGGTATATATAATGCTTCTGTATAGAAACCCTCATCGTACATATGAAAGCGTGAATGGTATTTATTGATTACAGTGTTCAGCTACAGGAATTGGTGGTGGCATTTAAGTAGGTTTGCAAAGCTACTGGTAATTTACCAAAGTGACCAGAATATTCAGTAACTAACAGGTAATCTATAGCAATCTATGGTGACTTTGGTCATTTATGCAAAAAAATGCATATATAGTAAACATTTTATATGTCTGTGTTCATATTGAGTTTTTAGTGGATGGACCATATCTTTCAAGAGAAAATAGACTAATTAATGAAAAAAACATTGAATCGTCAATGGCATTATTTTCAATGAACTCTCCCAACTGTGGACTTTTTTTCACAACTGCCACCAGTTTGGCACCAAAACAAATACATTGACAGAGTAAAATAAACAAGTGTGTTCAAACATAGTTCATGCTGAAAGCCTCATATTAAACACATTCACTAAATGGATGGTTTATATTTAGGGTGATGTTTTGCAGCATTTAGGATGTGTTACCGTTGTGTCATTCTATTTTTTATCTTAAAATCATCTGATTTTAATATTTTATATATTGTACTTGTGATTAGAACACACAGAGGGCAAGAGATACTGTAATTACAGACATGTATTGATCATCTGAATTACCCCAAAGGGCCACTAGATGTCTTGTAATAAATTACATATAATCCTTGAATGTTACCAAAATTCTGGTAGTTTACTGGTAAAACTTCAAAAGTTTCCAGTAATATACCCTCCCTTACACTCCCCTACATTTAAGTATAATATCTTTTTTTATGACTGTCCATGACAGATGTTTGTTCCAGGACTCACATCCAGCCTCCTAGAGACCGTATCAAGATACACCATTTTCTTTCCTTTATCTCGATTGGTCAGGCAAGATCATGTGAAACATATCACGATATGCTATTGGACAGTACAGCAACACAGTGATTGACTAGCAGGGAAGAGTTATTCTATTAGTCAGAGATTCCATTCTGCTGGAAGGAAGGAGAAGCCTGGTCAATCTCTCTCTCTCTGTTTTTAGTATTTTTATTTTAATCCCCCAAGAGACATACCTCCATATTTCCCCTCCCTCCCTCCCTCCCTCCCTCCCTCCCTCCCTCCCTCCCTCCCTCCCTCCCTCCCTCCCTCCCTCCCTCCCTCCCTCCCTCCCCATCTCTCTCTCTCTCTCCCCCATATCTCTCTCTCCCCTCTCCCTCTTTCCCATCCATCTCTCTCTCTCTCCCTCCCCATCTCTCTCTCTCCCCACCTCTCTCTCTCTCGTGCTCTCTCTCTCCCATCTCTCGCTCTCGTGCTCACTCTCTCCCATCTCTCGCTCTCGTGCTCTCTCCCCCATCGCTCTCGCTCTCTCTCTGTCTCTCTCCCCACCTCTCTCTCTCCATCTCTCTCTCTCCCATCTCTCTCTCTTTCGTGCTCTCTCTCTCCCATCTCTCGCTCTCCTGCTCTCTCCCCCATCGCTCTCGCTCTCCAGCTCTCTCTGTCTCTCTCCCCCCATCTCTCTCTCTCCCCACTCTCTCTCCATCTCTCTCTCTCCCATCTCTCTCTCTCGTGCTCTCTCTCTCCCATCTCTCGCTCTCGTGCTCTCTCCCCCATCGCTCTCGCTCTCTCTCTATGTCTCCCCCCATCTCTCTCTCTCTCTCTCTTTGATTTATTATGAATGAGTAGCTTTAAGTTTGCATGTCTGTTGGTTGTGTGATGTCTGAGTTTTGTCATTGTGGATTAGGGCCACAGCACATGCTATTACAACACTCAAGCTTTCTCACACGCTCTCTCTCCCTCTTTCCTTTCTCTATCTCTCTATCTCCCGCGCGCGCACACACACACACACACACACACACACACACACACACACACACACACACACACACAGTGTACCACTGCCTTGGGTTATTTTGAATTATTCATATCTCAGAAGCCCAGTACGCACGCCACACACACATTCTCACACACTCCCTCCACAGTCCCACAGCTGCTCAAATACGCACGCGCGCACACACACACACAAAAGACTCTTTCTCTCTGACACATACACAGACACGGGCGCTCACACACGTCATACCGTTGTAATAGCAGTGCTTAGACTGAAGGATCTGGGTCAGCCATGACCCCATTTTCTTAGAATTGTTGGTTTTTAATTAAGCTGCACGCCACATCCAACCAGGACCTGGAATCATTGAATATGCGTTATGTGGAGCTGTGAAAGACTCACCTCCGACCCGTGTGCGAGTATGAGATGTGTGTTTCTCCAGCCGTAGCTCTGCACTACACAGCAGCATGGTTACACACCTTAGTGCATACATAATGGCACTGCCTTTTCCCCCATAGGAAACCTTGTAGTCGGTATTTTCCTTCATTTTGCTCAAACATGGTCATAGTGTGAGCTGAGTACAGTGCATCAAATGGCTGGCCACAAGATAAACTGTTCTTTTGCAGGCAAAGAAAACCCCATCTCACACGAGACACATTAATACAGCGACCTAGTTTTCCAAGAGATGCAGGAGCAATCTAGTTTTGTGTGTGTGTGTGTGTGTGTGTGTGTGTGTGTGTGTGTGTGTGTGTGTGTGTGTGTGTGTGTGTGTGTGTGTGTGTGTGTGTGTGTGTGTGTGTGTGTGTGTGTGTGTGTGTGTGTGTCTTTTGTTTGTGTTTGTGTTGCAGGAACATGTTGTGGGTGGAATGAGCGCTCTCCTATTGTTACAGCTGTATAGTTTCTACTGAAGACAAGGGATTGAAATTGTACCAGCCAAAAGACTCCCAGAAAACGGCAATTGAAAATGGTATGCACGACGATCCAGGACAGACACAGGCATAACCTGTCCCAATCACAATATCATATCAAAAGCCAAACAGGCCTACATTCACATTTTAGTCATTAGTAATTTAGCAAATGCCCTTATCCAGAGCGACTTAGTGAGAGCATTCATGTTCACACTTTTCATACTTAATGTTTTTTTAATAACACATACCACTTCCTGATTATCTCAGTGATTTAAAGTACAAGGTATGGAGGCATTTATTCAAATAAATCTGCTCTGATACTATGGGACTGCCTTGCTAATGTGAATGGAATGTGTGGTTGTGGAGAGCACGGGAAGGTACAGGAATGGAGGCCTGAAGGAACGGTGAACTATAGGAACTTGCTTAAGCTGACGTTAGTTCAACATGATGCATATGTTTGGTGTTCGTTCTGATCTCCTACACATAAACTATGATCAACTGTGTTGGTGAGCAGTTACAGGGGCACCTGCAATTCCTCGTAATGTGGTAGTAGCTCTTGGAATGAACTACAGGCCTATATTCCCCCTTGACGTTCCATTCTCTAAGCAGATGTCAAAGGAGATGGATGCTTGTTATTACTTTCCAGATTAGCCACTCTACCACCCTGTTACTGGAACCAAAGTGGGTCGTTTTAGGCCTCCTACAGAGGCTAAGGCTGCTTCCCAAATGACACACTAGTTCCTATATTGTGCACTAGGGCCCTGGTAAAAAAAAAAAGAAAGTGCCATTTGGGACAGATCCTCAATGTAATGGGGTTGGATGTTAGGGTGGGCCTGCGCTGCCATCTTAGTCATTTACATCCACTACCATGCCCCTCTGGCTCGACTAGGGCCAGGGACTGTCTTACCCACCAGCCCAATTGAAACCCAGAGTTTGTAATAAGAAGGCTATGGAGAAAACATGTACTTTTAGCATGTTGAGTTGTAGTGAACGTTTAGCCTTTTAGAAGTAGACATAAATGGATGTCTATTTTCATAATGCTCTGATTCATAGAATGATTGTGAATTTCCATTGAAAAATGAAATTGAAAAATGGCCACTCTACTCTGACTCATAGATGTGTGCCTTTGCTCTTGCAATAATGGCTAGCAATTATGAAATGACTGATGGGAAAACCTCTTTGGCCAGAGAACCATTAGAGATATGACAGGTTAGTATGGTCACTTCAGGCCAAATAGGGAGAGGAAAAGATACTGCAAATTTGGAAAAGTTGTCCTTAGTCCACCTAACACCCAATACCTGTAACATTTACTGTGAACGTTATTTATCTGCTTTATTTTTCTGTCCTTACTATTGTCCAAACTACATCAGTATTTATCTTTCCTCATATAATTGTCCTATGCTTCATTGATCTTGAATCCAGTTCTCCTTTCCAAACAGAACGAGATGTTCTCATTTGTCGTACCACATCTTAACAGGAGTCACAAACCTCCCCCTTTTGTGTGAGGGAACAGTGTCTGCGAAACAGTAACTGAAAATTGCTTGCATACAAAGTGCCAAATAAAGGTGTTTTTCCTTTGAAGCTGCATTTATGTTCTCTCACTCGTTCTCTTTCTCTAACTCTCTTTCTCTAACTCTCTCTCTCTCTCCACTGCTCTTCTCTCTCTCACACTCTCTCTTTCTCTAACTCTCTCTCTCTCTCTCTCTCTCTCTCTCTCCACCGCTCTTCTCTCTCTCACACTCTCTCTTTCTCTAACTCTCTCTCTCTCCACCTCTCTTCTCTCGCTCCACCTCTCTTCTCTCTCTCTCCACCTCTCTTCTCTCTCACACTCTCTCTCTCTCCACCGCTCTTCTCTCTCTCACACTCTCTCTTTCTCTAACTCTCTCTCTCTCTCCCCCTCTCTCTCTCTCCCCCTCTCCACTTCTCTTCTCCCCTCCTCTCCTTTTCTCACACAGCAGCCTCATCTAGTTCTCCTCATTGAGCTGCTGGAGGTGTAAGTTAAGTTAACACTGTTCATATGATGCTCCCTTTACAGAGAGTGAGGTAACTACTGTATGCAAACGTGTCTGCGGGTGTTCTGATCAGAACACTGATCAGAACACCGGCATGTGTTACACAACAGTAGAGAGAGTCAGAAACTATCTACCTAGCCTGCAGCGCTAAGATAGTTCCCTGCCTAGATATCACCACAGCACAGCATAGAAGGAGCACAGTATCATTGGACTGGAGTGAAACAGAAATTGAGACAAAAAAAATGTGTGTTAGTATTGTTATTATTATTAGTAGTAGTAGTATTCCCCAAATGTATCACCTGGTTTGATATCCCTTACACTATTAAATAGTAAAAGCATTAATCCCGAAGGGTTTTCTCACCCTCCCTCGCTCACCTAGCGTTCATTTGATTACCCACATTCTAGCTCACCTAGCGTTCATTTGAAAACCCACATTCTAGCTCACCTAGCGTTCATTTGATTACCCACATTCTAGCTCACCTAGCGTTCATTTGAATACCCACATTCTAGCTCACCTAGCGTTCATTTGATTACCCACATTCTAGCTCACCTTGCGTTCATTTGATTACCCACATTCTAGTTCACCTAGCGTTCATTTGAACACCCACATTCTAGCTCACCTAGCGTTCATTTGAATACCCACATTCTAGCTCACCTAGCGTTCATTTGAATACCCACATTCTTGGGATCATTGTTATCTTCCACCTTCACAAAGGCTGCTCTGCTCCCCTCAGAAGGCCTGTGTGTGAGAGCATTTTGGTCTCAGAGCATTTTGTATTATTATGTACGTAAATCCGAGGGATCCCATTTAGTATGATATGTTAAGGTTTGAATGGTATGTATTAATCTGTGGATGTCCATCACCCATTTTATAAGTTAAGTTATGGAATACAATAAGTATTATATGTTCAGAATTTGCTAAATGTATGATATGTTACAAATTCCAACTAGGTTACTAGGTGGCTAATGTTAGTTAGCTGGCTAACGTTATCTAGGCTAGGGGTTAGGGTTAGGAGTTAAGCTTAGGGTTAAGTTTAGGAGTTAGCTAAAAGGGTTAAGGTTAGGGGAATGGTTAGCTAACATACTAATAAGTTGCAAAGTAGCTAAAAAGTAGTAAGTTGTTGAAAAGTTGCTAATTAGCTAAAAGTTGTGATGAGATTCAAACTCACAACCTTTGGGTTGCTATATTGCATTATACACCCACCCACCCATCCAACCCGACCAACACCACTACTTTTGTTTTTGCCTTAAGTAACCATCTGCCTTATGTAACCATACCAAACATAAGATATTGTACGTGTTTTGTATCCCGGTTTTACATTTCCTATGTTACGTGTAGTCTATGAGACCAGGCTGGTGAGAGAAACGGTGTAATGAGAAAAGAGAAGGGTGTGGGCTGGATGTAGATCTGGATGGCTTTACTCTCTCTCTCTTACATTACGCTGCTTTGATCTGACGCATGCCTCACTATCTTTGAAGGGGTAATCACCTCCCCCTTTGAACAGGCAGGAGACTCAGAGACACAGAGAGACGGAGACAGACCAGAGCCCCATCTCTACTGAGACAGGTGAAGAGAGGAGACCGTTAGGAGAGAGAAGAAGAGAGGGAGTAATGATTGGGAGAGGGAATATATTAGACTGATTCAATATTTGTCTAGAAGTTTGAAAATGTATATGTTAACACTTTCCATCCCTTTTTAATGATATTTAATTGCTATACAATGGGCAGGAGAGAGCGCAACAAGAATTAAACGTTCATCCATGTTTCTCAAACGGAACCAGAGGCAGATGCTTACACCCATCCGATATCCCCATCCACAACGTTGAAACCTACTTGATGGTAACGGCACTCACTGTTGCCTGTAGTGGCTTGTTTCCACGTCATCTCCCGACGTCCTCAGACATGGATATACTGACTTACAGTACCAGTCAAAGGTTTGGACACACCTATTGTTTCAAATTAGTTATTTATTTTACTATTTTCTACATTGTAGAATAATAGTGAAGACATCAAAACTATGAAATAACATGTTTTGAATCATGTAGTAACCAAAAAAAGTGTTAAACAAATAGATTGAGATTCTTCATAGCAGCCACCCTTTGGCTCGATGACAGCTTTGCGCACTCTTGGACTTCTCTCAACCAGCTTCACCTGGAATGCTTTTCCAATAGACTTGAAGGAGAGCCCACATATGCTGAGCACTTGTTGGCTGCTTTTCAACTCATCCCAAACCATTTCAATTGGGTTGAGGTCAGGTGATTGTGGAGGCCAGGTCATCTGATGCAGCACTCCATCACTTTCATCACAGATGGGATGGCGTATTGCTGCAGAATGCTGTGGTAGCCATGCTAGTTAAGTGTACCTTGAAATGTAAATAAATCACAGACAGTGTCACCAGCAAAGCACCATCACACCTCCTGCTCCATGCTTCGTGGTGGGAACCACGCATGCAGAGATCATCCATTCACCATTCTCTACATCTCACAAAGATACAAATTTGGACTCATCAGACCAAATGACAGATTTCCACCGGTCTAATGTCCATTGCTCATGTTTCCTGGCCCAAGCAATTCGACCATGAATGCCTGATTCATGCAGTCTTCTCTGAACAGTTGATGTTGAGATGTGTCTGTTACTTGAACTCTGTGAAGCATTTATTTGGGCTGCAATTTCTGAGGCTGGTTACTCAAATTAACTTGTCCTCTGCTGCAGAGGTAACTCTGAGTCTTCTTTTCCTGTGGTGGTCCTCATGAGTCTATGAGTTTCATCATAGCGCTTGATGGTTTTTGCGACTGCACTTGGAGAAACTTCTTGAAATGTTCCGTATTGACTGACCTTCATTTCTTAAAGTAATGATGAACTATCATTTCTCTTTGCTTATTTGAGCTGTTATTGCCATAATATGGACTTGGTCTTTTACCAAATAGGGCTATCTTCTGTATGACACCCCTACCTTGTCACAACACAACTGATTGGCCCAACTTATTCACTTTTAACAACGCACACCTGTTAATTGAAATGCATCCCAGATGACTTCCTCATGAAGCTGGTTGAGAAAATGCCAAGAGTGTGCAAGGCTGTTATCAAGGCAAAGGGTGGCAACTTTGAAGAATCTAAAATCTATTTTGATTTGTTTAACACTTTTTTTTTGGTTACTACATTTTTTTTGGTTACTACATGATTCCATGTGTTATTTCATAGTTTTGATGTTTTCATTATTTTTCTACAATGTAGAAAATAAGAAAAATAAAGAAAAACTCTGCAATGATTAGGTCTGTCCAAACTTTTGACTGGTACTGTGTATCACGGGTGACTTGCATGGAGACAAAGGGTGTGTGCTCAGCTGGAGACAGTTCCCCAGTTTCACCACTAGGAGTGCTCTCAGATGGGTATAGTCAGTCAGTTCCCCAATTTCACCACTAGGAGTGCTCTGAGCTGAGCAGCGGTAGGGTTGTCTTCATAGTATGGATGCAGCAGTGGTGGATTTAATTGACATGGTGCAGGAGAACAGTCAGCTCTGATTAACTCCTGGGTTTGTCCTCAGGTGAAAGAGAGGAAGGGAGAAAGGGGGTGGAGAGTGAGAAGGAATGAGATTGAGAGAAAGAGTGAAAGCAGTAGACCGTTTTCCCCTCCTTTGTGAGATGTCACAGTGGAGACATAATTCCTGGGACAGCTCTGACAGTCTGATGGACTAGGAGAAGCTTACTCACAAAATATGCACACACACACACACACACACACACACACACACACACACACACACACACACACACACACACACACACACACACATCATTCTACCCACGTGTATTGTTAGGTACACATACTACATATTAACATAGAAATTAGTAATTATTGGCCAGGAATGAAAGCTGAACCACAGAACATAAGAACAACCTCCTTTACACATACACAACCTTTGAACTAAAGCCTTGGACATCTTTCCTTTTGTTGAAGTTATTTAGTACCAGTGCTTGTTATGTAGGCCTACACTAAAAAGTGCTTGGTTAAAAACAACCCAATTTGGATACATTTTGACCAGAACATGTTGGGTTATTTTGACACAGCCAATTGGTTCACAAGCAACCGATTGTTTTCTTTAAGTTGGGTTGTTGATGCTGAGTTATTGAGCTATGATTAGAAGATTAGAAGACAAGGGGTGTGGCGTTCAGATAGTTATTTTTGGCCACCCGTGAGAGTAAATGTCATCCAGGTTAATCTGTTCTGTTATATTGACAACAAATATTAAGGTTGAGCACTGACACTTTTGTAGCTTTAAAATGCATTATGAAGGAATTGATCCGCCATTTCCTCGTTTACTGAAATGTGAATAGTTTGCCTAATTTCAGTTTGTGACAAAACAAGAAAGTATTGTGTAGAGAGTCATTGTACCGTCGAAAGTAAAATTACAGATCTATAAATCACATTTCTATGTAAATTTGGTCAGATCGCCCAAAAAGTTATATATTGCAGCTTTAATATGGCTTACACAATAGTATGAGTTCCTTAGAGTGGAATTGACATGGTCTAATGGGCTCTCATCAGTGGATTCCACTTCAATTGCGCTGCTTTCATGTGTCCCGTTTACAGCGCACAGCGGAGGGAAAGCGTACCGACACATGCCACAGTCTTAGCTAGGTTACTAAAAATGTTGCAGTTTGGCTTTGGTTTTTAAAGCTTGACAATAATTAACCAAATAACAAAACCTGCAACATAACATCATACAAAGGAGAAAAATGTTGGCATAGTACAGCAACATTTGAGCAGTAGCCTAGACTGGCTACTCAACTACAATACAATTTGAGTGCACCATACACTAATGCTGCATTCAATCGCACCAGTGAGCCATGCAGTGTTTTAAGTCTACAACAACCTATCAGTAGCTCCGTTTTTTGTTATTTGGAGTTATTAAATACTCTTTGATTAGGGTCGCAGCATATTATGTACAACTGCAAGCATAGACGCGATGGCTGGGCAAATATTATATATCTCTTGTTTTGTCTTAATATGTTAAAATGTTATGTTCAGCATCCTATGTACAGTGCCTTCAGGAAGTATTCACACCCCTTGACTTATTCCACATATTGTTGCGTTCCCGGCGGAATTCAAAATGGATTCAATTGATTTCTTCTCATCTACACACCCATCTACACACCTCATAATGACAAAGTAGCATTTTTTGTTGTCAATTTTTTTTTGCATGTTTATCGAAAATGAAATACAGAAATATCTCACCCCTGGGTCAATAGTTTGCAGAAGCCCCTTTGGCAGCGATTCCAGCTGTGAGTCTTTCTAGGTAAGTCTCTAAGAGCTTTCCACACCTGGATTGTGCAACATTATTATTTTCAAAATAATTAAAGCGCTTTCAAATTCTTTCTTGAACATTGCTAGGCAACAACTTTCAGGTCTTGACATACATTTTCAAATAGATTTAAGTCAAAACTGTAACTCGAACACTCAGGAACATTCACTGTATTCTTGGCAAGCAAATCCAGTGTAGATTTGTCCTGGTGTTTTGGGTTATTGTCCTGTTGAAAGGTGAATTCATCTCACAGTGTCTGGTGGAAAGCTGACTGAACCAGGTTTTCCTCTAGGATTTTGCCTGTGCTTAGCAACATTCCATTTTTTATATTTTTATCCTGAAGAACATCCCAGGCCTTAATGATTACAAGCATACCCATAACATGGTGCAGCCACCAACCACTATGCTTGACACTATGGAGAGTGTTACTCAGTAATGTGTTGTATTGGATTTACCCCGAACATAACACTTTGTATTCAGGACAAAAAGTGAATTGTTTGCCCATTTTTTTTTATTACTTTAGTGCCTTGTTACAAACAGGATGCATGTTTTGGAATATTTGTATTTTGTACAGGCTTCCTTCTGTTCACTCTGTCAATTAGGTTAGTATTCTGGCGTAACTGCAATGTTGTTGATCTATCCTCAGTTTTTTCCTATCACAGCCATTAAACTGTGAATGTTTTAAAGTCACCATTGGCCGTGGTAAAATCCCTGAGCGGTTTCCTTCCTGACCGGCAACTGCGTTAGGAATGACGCCTGTATCTTTGTAGTGACTGGGTGTAGTGATACACCATCCAAAGTGTAATTAATAACTTCACCGTGCTCAAATGGATATTTTTATGTTTTATTTTTTAAATATTCAGGCTGTAATACAACAAAATGTGGAAAAAGAAGGGGTGTGAATACTTTCTGAAGGCACATAAGTGGACGGTATAAAAATCTGGCTCGCAATTTCATAGTATTTTCAATTATGGCTCATTCGCTGAATGAGTTTTACACCCCTGGGCTAGCGTATTTTTTATGTCGCTAGCTATTTATTTAGCAAGCTAAAAACACAGAGCCTAACCTTAGCTAGCTGCTGGGAGGATGTCATGTCTTTGGAGAAGTGGGTGAGTACTGAGTTTTCCCCCTCATATCGCTTTTCATAGGCTACTGCTAGGACTAGCATGTTTTGGCGGGCAAGCTGCAGAAGGACGAGCAGGCGACTATTCCTTATCGTTCATCAGTGCAATGTTCCCTCATTAGATTTTAGCTCATCTCACTCTGGCTAGCATTAGTTGTTGATCTTGTTGATGTGCATAACTGAGGGAGAGAGCGTCTACCTTTTCATGGTTGTTTGATCAATAGGACTGTAAAGTCCCCAAATGTAAGAGGACTCCCGTCATATTTGCAGAAATATTTTGTGGTTTTGGAGAATGCGTTCTAATGATCGAAAGTCACGCAGTTGCTACTGTCTGTAGAGACACAGTCCAGTTCAAAGTGAATGATGGCAGGCCCGGGTGTCAAACGGCTTGTTTGCCTACTGTTGCTCTGATTGGCTATGGCGCACCAGTCTCCGTAGACTCCTGTTCTGGACAAGACAGATGTTTTATTTACTGCAGTGTCTACTGCAGTGGCCGCTTTCCCACTCTATATTGCTATCGAATTTTCACAAATGCCTTACTATGCATAATTCCCAAACATTCTGTAAATGTATGAACATTTCAAAATGACCATATCTAAGTGCTCTCTTGTCAGAAAATGTAAAACAAAGGTATCATGCTCTTCCCAGGGTTGTATATGAACAGATTTTAATAAGATGTTATGTTGTTAAAATGCTGTCAGTTCCGCTTTATGCCTATCCCAATGTTGGGATAGTACCATGCAAAAGTATTGAAGGAAAATAGAAAATTGCAGTGTACAAACTTAATATGATGAACATGAATGACATTTATTCTCATGGGTGGCTAAAAATAACGAATTGAAAGCCATGCCCCCAATAGGCCACACCTTTGGATTACTCAAACATGGATTAATTTAACTATTAGTTGGCTTTTTATTCACTTTCATTCTAGGTTGAGCCAGCAGATGGGTATTTTTTTATGTAATCCATAGGTTATTATCAGGATGTGTGGCCTATTGGGGGCGTGGCTTTCAGACAGGTATTTGTGGCCACCTGTGAGAGCAAATATAGTTCCTGTTCATCATGTTATATTTCTACACTGCAAATAAAAATATCCTTAAATATTTTAATATACAATTAATTACATTATTATTGAAATACCATCAAGTGGCAACTATCCCAACATTGGGCTCCACATAGGCACTTGAGGAAATCAATTTGTGTAAGCTTCGTTACGCTACAAAAGTCCCCGTGCTAAACCTTAACAAATGAACCGGAATAATATTTGCTCTCATGGGTGGCCAAAAAGAACTATCTGAAAGCCACGCTCCTACTATGCCACGCCTCCAGTCTTCTGATCTGACCCGTTGGATCATAGATTAATAACCCAACTAAATGACCCAACTGGCTGTGACAAAAATAACCCAGTGTGTTCTGTATACTACCCAGCAATGCGTTGTTTTTTAACCTATAATTTTTTAGTGTGTTTAAGTGTTCTCTAAGTATGCATGTTTTATTGTCCATATGGTTATTAGCATAACTTGCCAACATCAGTGTAAACAGTCATCTCTGCTTCCATTTTTGAGTGTGTGTGTGTCTGACTGTTTTAATTACAGTCTATATCTTCCTTAAATGCTAATAGTCTCCTCTTGGTTTCTGAATTTGAATATTAACCAGGACTCGCATCATGTCATACATGCTGCTGTTTCCCCCGCTGTTGGTGTGTGGTGAATCTCTGCGGGCACTATGCCAACACCCCCTCTCTTCTACACACATGCATCACACACAAACCTTACACACATCAACCTCCTCCTATCTCAACCCCCACTGTTCCCTCCTGTTCCATTCACTCGAGTGGAAAAGTCACTCCACCCAAACTCAATTAAAGCACACAAACACAAAACGGAGGGAAAAATGAGAGAGAGAGAGAGCACAACACTAGAGTCGTAAGACAAACAGAGAAAGTCATCTTAATTGCTCCCGCTCTGCTCCTCCCTGGCTTCATTATGGGCAGAAAAGATTGCTGCAAGTCACAGGTGTTCCAGCTACCAGCTCCTCTGTGATTCTTGTTGCTGAAAATTATGTGTGCCACTAGATAGAACGCACAGGGAGAGAGATGGGAGGGGGGAGCAAGAGAAAGCTTGTGTGTGTGTGTGTGTGTGTGTGTGTGTGTGTGTGTGTGTGTGTGTGTGTGTGTGTGTGTGTGTGTGTGTGTGTGTGTGTGTGTGTGTGTGTGTGTGTGTGTGTGTGTGTGTGTGTGTGTGTGTGTGTGTGTGTGTGTAAGAGAGAGAGCGAGCTAGAAAGAGAGAGGAAGCGAAAGAGACAATATAAAGACGGAGGGGGAGAGCGAAGGGGAGGGTAAAGAACATAGTGAGGAACAGTGTAAGTAGACCTCTCTCCTTGTTGTTATCCTCTTCTGAAGGAACTCTCCCCCTCGCCAGTAAGTCAACATAAATTATGTGTGTCGGCTCCCACAGAGCCTTGTCTTGTCTATGGCGAGTAACATTACATGACTCCGAGCCAGGCAGCACAATGTGTATTGAATCAAAATAAGAGGACAAAATCCAAGCACCATGTAAATAATAACAATTACGGTTACGAAAATCAAACTTTCTGGAACAATCTCAAGTCCCATGATGCACACTGTGTTTACTCTTTTCTTAGCAGCAAACATACAAACTAGTGCCAATACAAATCACAAATTTGACTGAGTTTCTTGTTCTGTCCAAAATGTATCTCCTTGAAGCAAACACAGCTGAAAGTCTTGAGAGAATACAGTAGGTTTTTCATCCAGTTGATTGGTTGACAGGTCGGCTGTAGTGGGCCAGTAGCGTGCAGCGTAGACAGAGGTATTGGCCAGACCTACAGTACCCAACGTGTGTGTGTGATGTGATTGAAAGCAACTTGGTGCCGTCTGACATCGGGAGCAGTCATGCAGTGAACTGTGGTGTCAAGACCACTGAGGTGGTGAGGCCCAAGCAGGCTCCAGGAGGGCCCTCTCAACACACATCACAAACTTCACACTGGGTATCAGTCTTCACCTCTCCCCACATTTGACACACGGCATCCAGATGTCCAAACTAGGGATTTGGGAGATAGATACTGCTACGCGGCCCTACAGAGAACCGGACAGATTTTAGATGAGGAAAAGAGATGGAGAGAGGGAGAAAAAGCAAAAAGAAAGAGAGCGGGCGTGAGGGAGGGAGAGAAAGCCAGAGAGGGAGAAAGATGGGAAAAAAATAAGAGATCTGGAGCCACAGGGTTAAAATGGGAGCGTGGAGATTCTTTAAAAACGCGGCCGAGGTGTAGTTTGACACATTTAACTTCCTCTGAAAGGGAAGAGAATGAGATGTAAAATGCAAGTTAAGGACTTGGGTTTGCCTCTAAGCAATCCTCTCTGCTAGTTAATTGTGGATGAAGCTTTGAACGGCGAGTCGAGCTATGCTGCTCAGAATGGGTGAAATGGATTTTAAGTGCTGCTGCTTTAGAATGGTAGAAGAAGAAAGGGTACTGTTTTATCCAAATGGAATGGGCAGAATACCAGAACTAGGACAAAGACATGGTTTATGTCCCAAATGGCACCCTATTCCCTAAGGTGCACTACGTTTGACAAAAAATAGTGCAGTTTTTTTACTATCAAAAAAGGTAGTGCACTATATAGGGAGTAGGGTGCATTTGGGACACATTTATAGACTTCTTCAGGCGGAATAACACTAATATACTGCAGTTTTGTATCACGGTTAACATACCTAGTTAAATCTCTATCGAGTACAGAGTTTGGTCAGATAATGATTAGGAGACACATTTAATTACATTTTCCATTTTCCTCCTCAATGTATGAACAGATTTTGTTCTTGTAGTTTGTACTTAATTTAATGCCCCTTGGTAGGACTTAAAGGTAGCATACATGGCCTCTCATTTCTCAATGGAAGTTCCTTAATCATACAGGGCCCAAATGTTCATATTAGGGCTGGGCGATATGGTCAAAATATCTTATTACGGTATTTACAAAAAAATTGGTCGGTTTGATGGTATTTTATGTTTTTGAATAATAAAAGTTAAACATTTGCTTTATGAGTAGTGTGTGACCCTAGGGTGGCAAACACATACATTCTAAGTGATTTCAATGAGTCTCTCTCCATTCGGATTGTTTTATACCACACAAATAATCTTCACTCAAAAATAATTATCTGCATTTTTTTTTTTTTCTGCATTTCCTGCACTCATTTGAGATCATTTCAGCACTGCCACGTAGAGCTGCACGATATGGGCAAACAATCTAGGCCTTATTTTTTACCAAATGCTATAATTGTGATTTGACTTGGGATTTAGGGCAAAACACTTGGGTGAACTGATGGAATCATTGAAATAGATAGATTTTTAGAATGTAATAGTGGGCATTTTGAATTCAGTGTTTGACATGACAACGAATGAAAATGCCATGGAGGAGTTATTGTGACAGGGTAGGAACCAAAGTGTTGATGAGTGTTTCCTAAGGGACCCTATAATCGTTAGCGACATTCAATGTTTTCTCTTAGCTACTTCATATCGATAACATATTCTTGCTTCGCGTATTCCTCTTTGATTGAGAAGATATTGTTGCACAAACAACATGCAGGCTGTAAAGCTAGTTACGTTTGCGCTGGCTAGCGATTAGCATTAGCGGCTAACAAGATTTAGGCCCAACTTACTAAGAAAAGATAAACTAGCTTGCAGATGTAAGAAACACAAACTAAGAGTGTAATTATAGAACACTAGTGGATTTATATTAAGAAGCTACATGAAAACAGCATCATTGTCATCAACATTGTGCTGTATTGACCATGCAGAGACTGAACGCAGTGTCTTGTGTTAGAGGAACAACAAATGCGCTCCTGGAGTGACAGGGGGCGGGGCTAGTTCTGTATGGAAATTGGCATGGAGAGCGAGAGACCGGAGAGAGATGACTCGCGTAGCTAAGTAAACTATACAAATGGACGTTACACACAGCGTATCATATTTCACAAACCAAGCATTCAAGTACCGTTATAGAAGGTAAAGTAAAAGCCCAAACCAGTTCGTACATCCATACCTGTATATCGTAAAATACGGTATAACCCAGCCGTGGTTGATTTCATAGAATTACATACATTTAGAATTGGATTATAAAAGTTCCATGTTTCATTCTGTTAAGTCCATGCAAGGAGTCTGCCTATATCACATGCCATATAGAAATGCTGGAAGTTATACTCTAACCAGACAAGGGCTTTAACTTCACCCTGCCATTAACATGCCATAGGGACATTCATAGAAAGTTAGCAAGTGCCACCAGAGTAAGATATGTGATTGAATTCTCCATTAGTCTGCGTCAGTACAAGCTAGATGTGAAGTGTAGAGGTGCTTTACATCCCCTCAGGAATATAGCACAAGGTTAACACGCAAGCACGCACACACACACACATCAAACACACCACATGCACGCACACACACGCACACACACACACACACACACACACACACACACACACACACACACATCAAACACACCACACGCACGCACACACACACACACACACAGACATACACACACACACCAGACACACCACATACACACACACCACACACACACACACATGAGAGAAATAATGTCAAGTTTAGCTGAGCTAAGGCATAGCCCAGGGCGATGTTATTCACACACACTGTAAAATATCCTACAGAGGACTTACCATGTTAAGCTAATGTGTTTGTCAGATCTAAAATATGGGTCAACATGAATGAGAAGCTTTTAAGTTTTCCCCAGACAATGAAGCCATAATATAGGAAGTCCCCTTGTGTTTCTGATATTCTCTGTACAGCACTTCACTTGTCATAGATTCTATACACAAGATATCAGGGAGTTGCCTGTGCATGAGTTAACGTTTAAGGTTGACTAGAGAGCAGAAGACACACACACACACACATCCCCTACATACTATGCTTCTACATGTGGCTGTGTTTATTGTGGGTGTGTGGTGTGTGCTTAGTTTGAGGACCGTGCTGTGTCTTTAAATTGTCTGGTTTGTTTGTGGCTACAGAGACTGATGTGCAATATGGATGACGTGTGGAGGGCAGGCTCGGCCAGAGCTCAGGGTCCATGTAAGCTGACAGTCACACATTATAGTTGGGCTGCCTCCGTCCTGCCTGCTCCCAGCCTGCTGCCTGCCTCCCTCCTGCCTGCTCCCAGCCTGCTGCCTGCCTGCCTCCCTCCTGCCTGTTCCAGCCTGCTGCCTGCCTCTCTCCTGCCTGCTCCCAGCCTTCTGCCTACCTTCCTCCTGCCTGCTCCCAGCCTGCTGCCTGCCTCCCTCCTGCCTGCTCCCAGCCTGCTGCCTGCCTCCTAAGGTCAACAACATCCCCATGTATAGTCACAGCTCTCTGGGAGCTGGGTTAACTAACAGAGCTCAGGGAATGGACCTCCTGCTGAATGAGTTGATGTTGCTGCTGTGGCTGTGTACACACACACACACACACACACACACACACACACATACAACCGTGCACACACACACACAAGATAATGATGCTTCTGTGCTGTCTCCATCCCTTACTCCTAAAGGCCCAGATTGGTGGGTTTGTCCTACCAGAAGCAGAAATGTTGCTGTGTGTCACTGTAATTGACTGAAGGTGTGTCCTTAACCTTCAGTGATTGTGTGACTGTACCCTTCTATTGTTGGTGGTGGCCTTTGATGGTTGGCAGGCATTCACTCTGGGTGTGTTAAATCAGCCCAAACAACAGACAGCCATGGCTGTGTTGGAGTGAATTAAATCTAAATTCATCATGAACACTCGTCTTTCCCTCTCCCTCAGCTACCTTTGGAACAGTTGACATTTAAGGAGTAGTTTTTCTCTTCTGTGATGGAGAGGGGAGAAAAGTGAAAGGTGATGAATAATACATTGTCCCTCTCCTCCTCTGTTCCTCCTCCTCCTCCTCCTCCTACTCCTCCTCCGCTGTTCCCGTGAAGCAGTGTGAGGTGGGAGACGTTGATGGCAGTGTGTCAGTCTGGCGGTGACACACAGAGCTTGTTATTTGTAAGTGTGTCCGGTCGGTCACTAGGCTCCCCATTGTTTAACCCCAAACAAAAGACAAAAGCTACCGCCACAGAGACCCTCTTCTCCACTGCACAGTGGAGTTACTTCATCAAGCCCTAGGGAAGGCTCTACTCTGAAGAGTGTTCTCTAAGAGAGAGAGAGAGAGGGGGGAAATGGAGATGGAGAGATGGAGAGGGGGAATGAGAGAGAGAGAGAGAGAGAGAGGGAGGGAGGGAGGGAGGGAGGGAGAGAGGGAGGGAGGGAGAGAGAGAGAGAGAGAGAGGGGGAAATGGAGATGGAGAGATGGAAAGGGGGAGAGAGAGAGAGAGAGAGAGAGAGAGAGAGAGAGAGAGAGAGAGAGAGAGAGAGAGAGAGAGAGAGAGAGAGAGAGAGAGAGAGAGAGAGAGAGAGAGAGAGAGAGAGAGAGAGAGAGAGAGAGGGGGGAAATGGAGATGGAGAGATGGAGAGGGGGAATGAGAGAGAGAGAGAGAGGGAGGGAGGGAGGGAGGGAGGGAGGGAGGGAGGGAGGGAGAGAGAGAGAGAGGGGGAAATGGAGATGGAGAGATGGAAAGGGGGAAGGAGAGAGAGAGAGAGAGAGAGAGAGAGAGAGAGAGAGAGGGAGAGGGAGGGAGGGAGGGAGGGAGGGAGGGAGGGAGGGAGGGAGGGAGGGAGGGAGGGAGGGAGGGAGGGAGGGAGGGAGGGAGGGAGTCTGTGTTCATTCTGCCCCCAGGGAGAGACAGAGACTGCATTTTATGCCAAACTGCGACAGATATTCTGACATAAGAAATACATTCTTCCCTAAAATTATAAAACAATACAAAGAATTAGATAGCCTTAATGATGAAGACAAACTTGGGGACATACTTAGTTAAAAACCAAAATGCTGTGTTTTAGCAGCCACATTTGTGGCCTCCTGCCACAACCTGAGGGACAGCCAGTGACAAAGAAGTATATTGTGATTATTCATGTTCGCCTATTCTTTATCATTATTATTTTTACATGTTGTAATTGGTGTTCATATTCGTATCACTATCATTATTATTGCTTCATTACCAACAGTCTAGTATATTCCTGACTTTGACCATCGTCGCTATACTGTATGTTTACTTTGACAATGTAAGTGTTTACTTTCCATGTCAATAAAGTATACTAGAGAGAGAGAGAGAGAGACGGATGTCCCCTTTCCCCCTCTTTCTCATCATATCAGAACAACATGAGATTGAGAGAAAGGGCTCCTCCAGTCTGGAGTTGACTGAGCAGAGTTACTGTAGTGTTGTTGTGTTGCTGCGCTAATGATGATGATGTTTTCTCTGTGGAAGGTTAGAAAGTCAAGTGAACCATTGTACTGCTGTCTCCTATCCCCTGGCTGTTCTTCTCTCACATCTCACTAATTTTTCTCTTTTCAGACTCTCTGTTCTCTCTCATATAATGCGTTATCTCTCCACTTCTTTCTCCATCATTGTGACCTCTCTAGGGTGGGGTCATAGGATCAAATGTCAACAGTCCACTGCCTGGTCACTGCAAATCTCTCTTCACAACGAGCTACGATTAAACACTGTGATTAATATTGTCACAGTCTCTGTTCACTGGTTTCTCTCTGTGTGTGCGTGTGAGAGAGAGAGAGAGAGAGAGAGAGAGAGAGAGAGAGAGAGAGTTTCACTCCCGTTTATCTGTGCTCATCAATGTCCATGTCTCTCCTCCCTCTATCTCTGCTCTAATTGGAACATTTTCTCAACTTAATTGCAACTTTCTCCTTGGCATGCAAATGTTGTTCTCTGGCTCGCCTAGCCTGCCCCCTTTCCTGCTCCTCTCCTCTTTCCAATTAAGATCCAGACAGAGATAGGGCCGCTCAAAGGGAGCACGCTATGGAGGGCTGGGCCCACCACTGCCCCAGACAGGGGGATATTGAGTGGTTGTGACCCCAGCAGAGCACCACCTCGCTGGGCATCACACCCACGTATCTCCCCCTGTGAACTCTGTAGAGGTGGAGGTGTCCTTGATGAGAGCAGTCACTACAGAGCACCGCGGAACTGTGTGTGTGTGTGTGTGTGTGCGTGTGTGTGTGCGTGTGTGCGTGTGTGTGTGTGTGTGTGTGGATTTTTGGACACTGGCACAACTGAGGCACTTTATCAGCTGTTCTGATCAGATCTCCTCCCCATTGTTCGAGAAGCCAAGGGGAGGCATATTGTGTATGAGTGTGAATATTAATTTAGAGATTTTATCATCCAATATCATGCTTCGTCTGGCCTGCTCGTAGTGTCCAGAGCCAAGTCTCTATTTTATGGCAGTAAAACCAAAGGGCTGTATATTTGTGTAGTAGTTATCCATTATCAAGTTTTAACATAATTTAATAACCATATATTGTTGTGACTTATTTAGAGCAGAGAGATGGATTGCTGTTGATGTACTGAATGTTTCTGAATGGTGATTAACTGATATCACCAACACACACTCCTTCATCTTTAGTCTCTCACTCCTGTCCTCTCCTCTCTTCCTCCATCTCTCCCCCAGCTCCCTCAGTCCAGACACAGAAGACCCAGAAGATTCCTTTCAGAGGGAGGGGTTTGGACGCCAGAGCATGTCAGAGAAACGCACCAAACAGTTTGGCGACAATGCCAATCAGCTTGAGATCATCAAGACGCGCAAGTCCAAGAGCATGGACCTAGGTAATAACTACTGTGCAAGTCCAAGAGCACGGACCTAGGTAATAACTACTGTGCAAGTCCAAGAGCACGGACCTAGGTAATAACTACTGTGCAAGTCCAAGAGCATGGACCGAGGTAATAACTACTGCACAAGTCCAAGAGCATGGACCTAAGTAATAACTACTGTACAAGTGCAATAGAATGGACCTAGATAATAACTACTGCACAAGTCCAAGAGCATGGACCTAGGTAATAACTACTGCACAAGTCCAAGAGCATGGACCTAGGTAATAACTACTGCACAAGTCCAAGAGCATGGACCTAGGTAATAACTACTGCACAAGTGCAATAGAATGGACTTAGGTAATAACTACCGTACACTTTAAAGTGAATGGACCTATGTAATAAATACTTTACATGTCCAAGATAACGTTACACGTCCAAGATAATAGACCTAGGTAATAACTACTGTACAAGTCCAAGAGCATGGACCTAGGTAATAACTACTTTACAAGTCCAAGAGCATGGACCTAGGTAATAACTACTGTACAAGTCCAAGAGCATGGACCTAGGTAATAACTACTTTACAAGTCCAAGAGCATGGACCTAGGTAATAACTACTTTACAAGTCCAAGAGCATGGACCTAGGTAATAACTACTGTACAATTTGAAGAGCATGGACCTAGGTAATAACTACTGTAGGCACCTGGGCCCAGATTCTCAAAAATCTCTGCCATTTTATCCCTTAACTATAGACTTACTGTAAGAAGTAAGTTAAACAAAGTTGCTATTCTTCAAAAGAGTTCTTGGTAAATTTTATTGAGCTATTTGTTATGTTTCTCCTTAAGCAAAAAGTTAAGAAGAAATTAGATTCTTGAAAATAAAGTTCTTGGAAATGTTATTAATTCCAAGATGGTTAAACCCCTGTCTTAAACTCAGGGCAGTGAGAGAAAAAGTTCCTGAAAGCAATTAAACATGTTTAATTCACTCACAAACTTCATCTGAAAGTTTCAGTATTGATTCTTTTAAACCCAAGAATATGTTTTAGCACAGTAATTTCAGTAAGAGATATGCTAACATGAATGCTATTGCTAGCTAGATAGCTAGCTAAAACAATCAACAAGCATCTCAAGATTTGTAAGAAGATATTTGAGAAGTTTGTAAGAAAATCATAAAATCTTAAGGTATTATTGAGGAATTGCACTTACAAACTATCTTCTGAACTTCTTATTTTTCTTCTTAAGAAGCTTCTTAAGTTTTTCGTGATTGTGAATCTGGGCCCTGGTTGGTTAACACCAACACTCCAAACCCCTGGGTCCTCCATCAACCCCCCTTCCCCTCTTTCCTTTAACATGTGACATTGTAAACCTGTGCCCAGTAGCCCATTGTGAAACATGGGTAAATTATTTGCAGTGTGACTGTACAAAACCTTTTTTCCTAGCCCTTCGAGACTGATGGGAACAATTGTCCTGGAACATGACCATTAGGGTCAGAGTGCAGTTTTGGTGCTTTGTGAAAGATCCTGGGGATGGGAATAGACAGACAGGTGATGTGGGATGGAATGCTAGTCCTGACGAGAAACCTGCTGAGGAACACTTCAAGTCACTCCCCAAAGGACCATCTGGCTCTGTACCTCGCATCATTGAGTTATCATGACAGATAACAGACATTTTTATGTCTTTAGGTATCTAGAGCCTTGACCTGACAGGACTTTTATCCTCCAAGGACTGGCTTAGCAGTTTCCCTCAAACACTAAAAGGTATAAAAGGTCATCACAAACCCAGAATCCTCAAACAAAGACTTAGTATAAAAATATATAACAATCCCCTTTGGACGATGGATGGGTTTCACTGACTGATTAGCTATTATACAGCAAGATCCCCGATCATTGTTAAGGGCATTATGTTTTCAATATCAATGAAAGTTCAAATGATTGGAGGAAGTGTTTAGATCTGATGAGAAGTCCATAGGAAGCTAAACACCGTAACCTGAAGCTCCTATTTCTTAGTAGCTAAAGGTCTCATCATCAAAAAGCTTTTTAATTGTGCCACTAAGTGCTGTCAGCAATTCATGTTTTTTTCTCTCTAATGTGAATTTGACGAGTGAGGAAAAAGCTAGATCACTTATCGAAAGCTTTATGCTAGCTGTTGTTGAATAGACAGTTTTACTTTGCAAATAACAGCTAATGCCTCCAAGCATCACTGGGAGCATTAAGATGGGCTTGTCAGTGATAGATTATCAAAACTCAGGAACCCATCGGGCACATCATGAGGAATCAGATGAGGCACCGGAATATGACCGGGCATAACCGCATGTCAGAAATGAGCGGAACATTCCCTCGCCTTCGGGATCTCAAGCGCTTCTCAAACCTGACAAATCACCCCTTGCGTAGTTCTTAGCATGTTTAACAAAGCTATTTCTCCACAGAAACTGTTTTCTTTGAAATATTTCGAAGTAGGGTGGTTTTCTCTCCTCTTTAATCTCGTTTCAGGAGCTCTGTGCCAAATCAGATCAGCGTCAACTGCTAACGTTTCATGACCTTCATGACCCATCTCCATAAATATGTGCTAAACACTAAGCTGCCCAGACACCTGAAGGTTTTTATTCCATTTAGATTTGGAACAAGATTGAGAGGAGGAGAAAATAAGGGGCTGAATACTGCACACCTCTCTGTGGCTGGGAGGAATATGCTAACACATTATACCCAGTCAGCCTGAATAATCCAGTGATCGACAGAACTGCATGGTGTTTTAATATCTCTCCACTTCTGATTGTTATTCCAAAAGCTCTTCAATAGTCTTTCTCTTCCTCCCTTTTCACAGTGATAATATGCATGTTGGCTGACTAGGCTAGCCTTGGAGACTGGCCACAGTAACACAAAGACTAATTCAAATCCTTTTCACACTAGTTGCTGGAACCGTATCAGAGCCAGTATGGTTCTGGTTGCCACGATAGTGTGAAAAGGGTACTAGAGATGCTCTGGAATGGTGTTCTGATTTGGAATGTGGAATGTGGGCACTAACTAACCAATCACACTTGTTTATGCCTCTTTAACAGTATCAGACGAGTTTAACCCCCACCTCACCCCCAGCACAGAAAACATGGAAGGTAAGCACTAACCACCAATCAGGGCGTATTGTTCATCACCACCGCCACTGAACCGGCTAATCGCACAGCACTTTGGAATAACAAGCTCATCTCTGATTGGCTCATCTTTTTGAGTTGGGGTCAGATGTCAAGAGAAGGGTTTGGGAAAGGGGCGGTATTCTTATTGACCCCTTTGCCATCTCATAAAGGGTAACTTTTGTTTTTCTCTTTGCGCTTTGTCTGATTATTCCTCGGCCAGAGAAATGGAAGGATATTTATGATGCCATTTGAGGTAATTGCAGTGAGCACAAAAAGGGTTTTCATATTTTGTAGGGAGAGAAAAAGAAAGTGGCATGGTGTTGAATAGAGGTTTGGCAGCAGTTGTCTGAAACGTTGCCACCATGCTTGTTCTGTAGTGAATATGATAGAAGAAAACATTCATTATGCTGAAAGGTGTAGGGGTAGGGTTGTGAGGAGTGAGGCAATGTAGTCCCATTTGAAATAGAGATGCTCAATGCCAGTTGGCCTCTTTAGCTGAATGGAATTAATCCATCAATGACAAGCCAGTGTGTTCTCACCTTCCATTAGAACGGGTCTAGTACAACGTGTGTACTCACCAGGCACAGAATGTGTTGAGAGCTGAACAATGCAAACAGCACTTTTACTAAACAGCAGCCAAAATCTATTCTTTCTCCTACCTATTGCACATTAGTGATTCACTGAATGAGCAGGACAGGATCACAGCCTAACTACAGGTAATCTATACTGAACAAAAATATAAATGCAACATGTAAAGTATTGGTCCCATGTTTCATGAGCTGAAATAAAAGTTCACATACATTTTCCAAGATATGCTTATTTCTCTCCAATTTTGTGCATAAAGATGTTTACATCTGTGTTAGTGAGCATTTTTCCTTTGTCAAGACAATCCATCCAACTAACATGTGTGGCATATGAAGTAGCTGATTAACCAGCATTGTCATTACACATGTGCACCTTGTGCTGGGGACAATTAAAGGCTACTCAAATGTCCAGTTTTGTCACACAACACGATGCCATAGATGTCTCGAGTTTTGAAGAAGCGTGCAATTGGCATGCTGACTGCAGGAACTTCCACCAGAGCTGTTGCCAGATAATTGCATGTTCATTTCTCTACCATAAGCCACCTACAGCGTTGTTTTTGAGAATTTGGCAGTACATCCAACCGGCTTTACAACTGCAGACCATGTGTGACCATGCCAGCCCAGGACCTCTACATCCGGCTTCTTCAAAACTCATTCAGATTGGCTGGGCCTGGCTCCCCAGTGGGTGGGCTTGGCTCCCAAGTGGGTGGGCCTATGCCCACCCATGGCTGCTCCCCTGCCCAGTCATGTAAAATCCATAGATTAGGGCCTGGAATTGATTTCAATCGACTGATTTCCTTATATGAACTGTAACTCAGTAAAATTGTTGAAACTGTTGCATGTTGCGTTTTATATTTTTGTTCAGTATATAACCCAGCTATTTTGACGTATTGCTCTCATGTCCATAGAAATAGAACACATTCTAGTTCTGTGCTCGCGTCACCACCACCACCACCACCACCAGCACCCCCAATGTCATGGCTACTTAGACAAACAATGACAATGCCTCTGATTGAGATGTTGAGACACATTAATGATAATGGGGTGACATTATGTTACATGTAGAACAGTGTGGATTGGAGGATATAGGACGTCCTCTGGTCCTCCTAATGAACCAAGGTTGTGTCCCAAATGGCACCCTATTCCCTATTTAGTGTACTACTACTTTTATAGGGCTCAGGTCAAAAGTAGTGCACTATATAGGGAATATGGTGGCATTTGAGACATGGCCCAGGAGTTGGCAGAGACAAGGAGCCTGGTCGACCCAGGGCCGCATCTCTTCCTCAGGGATACCAGGACATGGCCCCGCCACGCCACCCTGGGACTATTTTTAGCTTAATTACCCTTTTAACGCTGCGCTTTAAACCCTCCACACACTGAATACATTAGGCATAATGGAGCCCCCGTCCTCCCTGTCCTCCCCGTCCATACAAAAATCTTTACATGCAAAGATGAAGTGGTTGTGAATAATGGTGGTGGGAGCATTGCTCCTTGGCTGCTTTCCAAATGGCACCATGCTCCCTATATAATGCACTCCTTTTGACCAGAGCCCTATAGGGCTTGGTCAAAATGTGTGCACTAAATAGGGAATTATTGTGCCATTTTGGACGCAGCCATTGTAATTATACTATGGGGCTGCTGGAGCTACTACTGTAATAATCACTAGTGATTTATTCATATAGTTTGCAATACCTCCCTTTAACGCTTAATGATCATCATTTCTCTTCTCCAATTAAATGTCCTCCTGGTTGCCTTTGGTTTCGTCTTATTACTGTAAGAATATATTGCACATTCATCTTGGTCACTAATATTTGCTGGTGCGTTTTGGCATTTTTTTTGTGTGTGTGTCGCATATTTATGCTTCCCCCTATTTCTTCTCTGAGCGTGCGGTGAGTGTCATACCTGTGTCGGTTTGCGATAGGGAACATGTATTATTTCTTCCCCAATGAGCAGAAGACGTGGCAGCGTGGGTTGGTTGTGTGATAGGACCTGGCATATTGAGAGCTGTCAGTCAAAATGTCCCTGGAGAGGTTCTGAGAGATTCAGATGAAAACAAAGGCAAAAGCACGGACCAATCAGAGGCCTCTGTGCCATTCCCAGACAGAAACCCTACACACCGATCTAGCCTGATTCCGAATACGAAAGGGTGATAATTCCCAGATTCGGAGAATGGCAGATGAGAGAGAGCGGCAGATGCCATTTGTGTTTCCATAAACTGTTGTATCCGTCCGTGGGTTTATCACCCACAATCCTATTGTGTCAAACATGCACCCGCCCAGCTTCGGTGTGTGCTCTATTCTGTTTGTCTGGATTTATGCATAAGCTTCCAAAGCCTCACATTTACATGGCATTTGGAGTATGTTGATTAAGGCACATCCTCCAGCATATGGAGAATTATGCCACGTCCTTACCGGGGGCTGCAATTTCCTGTTATTCATGTTTTTTATGTCCGTCTATCCTCCCATGTCCTTAATCTGACACAAGTGGTTCTTTTGAGAAATGAATCCAGATGATTTCCCCTTCCACCCAGGTGGTACAATAAGATGAGCAAATCTCCTTCATTGTCATATAAAATGAAGTCAGTAATCAGAGATGTGCCTTGCTTTCCTGAGGAACAACACAGTTAAATGTCTGTCCAGTTCCCCGGTGGTGCTTCACAAGGGTACCTGTAACCCTGCTGACATTTCAAACACACTGTAAAGTTCTGTTTTACTGTCTCCGTCAGCTGGAAGATGTGGATCCACTTACTGGTGATGTTGCATCATGCAATTGCTTTTCCTTTAAGCATGCATCTGAGTGGTTAGCAGTGTGGCCCTCTGGTGAACCTACTCGCACTGGTCCAAAGTAGTGCACTATATAGGGAATATGGTGCCATTTGGGACACTTCCAGGTATCTGTGTAGTTGGTTGCGTGGTCCTCGGGTGCCTGCTGGGAACAGGAGTCTTTATTAGCTGTGACAGGGTTATTATGGAGAGCTGTGTACAGGCCTCAGTTTATACATACAGTAACAGCTAACGACTGACCTCGGTACAGCCAGACGGGGGAGTAGTGACCCATGGACCAGTGGATCCAAGCAGCGCTGAGAGACAGGATACACACATCTTGTCACAGTAAGGTCAGAGGTTAGTGGCTTGGATGACCAGACCATCTGTGATTAAGTTTCTTCCCCTAGTCTAAAAAAACATGGTCTAGGATTCCTCCCAAATGGCGTCCGATTCCTTATATGCTGTGAAGTGTACTAATTTTGACCTGGGCCAATCGGAAAAGTAGAATAGCATTGAACTTTATTGTCCATCCAGGATGGACATTTTTCTTTGGCATCACCTTCCAGTAGAAAAGCAAAATAGTACACTAAATATGGAATAGGTTGCCATTTGGGATGCATCCCTAGACTGGTGAGAAGAGTCATCCTTGATCAACAGAATTCCTTTTCCCACAGTCACTTCTGTAAGAAGCAGATTGGGATGTCACTTTGATATAGAAGCGTTTGGCACGGTTCTCGGCTAATCACAAACGTAGCCACGGCAGGTTTACTTGGCTAAAGGACCAAGTAGAGATTAGCAGCCTGGCGCTTTCAGGCAGTAGAAGACGGGCGTCTGAAGCTGCTACTGCTTGTGAAATGATGATAACAGTAGCAGGCAACACATGGGTTACTGTCCTGGGCTGGCATGTTGCCTTCTATATCGCCTGGAGTCCATTAGACTTCCTCTCCTTCTCCCGATCTCCCCACTCATATCACCTGTAATTACTTCACAACCAACCACTCTACTCCTCTCTGACTTTTCAGAGGGGGTATTCATTCCATAAGAGGGAGAAGGAAATAGATTCGTAATTGTTTTCTTTCTCTGATGGGGGTTTATTTTCTTATCCCTAATCTGTGTTTGGCTCCGTGTCTGTTCATCCACAGATCCGCTGTGAGAGCTCAGCAGCAATAGTCCACGCTCCGTTTAGGGCCCCGAAAACAAGTCAGGGGTGTTATTGATGACTGAAGGAAACGTGGGGGGGCAGAAGGCCGAAACGAGACCACATGGTAGCTACGGGCCTCCATAGGTTTGGGGGAGGGGGGGAGGGACTGGCTGACTGACTGGCTGGCTTGGTGTTTACATGAGGCGAAGCTGCATGGAACCTGGCAACACATTCTATGTGTGTTTTGGACCTGAGGGGTCTAAAGAGACAATGCGGGTCTGTGGGCCTCATTCCCATATGCACAGTCCTTAGAGAGTCCTCAGCTTCCACTGAACAGTGGTCAAAACCCAGACAGGACTAATTAAATCAAAAGTTTATCAACTATCTATTAACTGTTTCCCTTTTCAAAGTTTCTTACTAACACGCTGGTAAGAAGCAGATTTAAAATCTATTCTGTTTTGTGGGAAGGTGGTTGTTATTGGTTAATACAGCACAATGAAGAATAAGTGAATGGATGGGGACAGAAAATCAAAATGTCTGCTTGTTTAACATGGCTATCTGGTGGGGCCAGAGCTCAGGGGAACTGACTGACGCCGCCTGACAAAATTAAATACCAATACCCCTAGTCTCGCTCCACTTCCATACCTTAAACAAACGCACAGCAGCCATTGGAAAACAAATGATGGCTGTCTCAAGGTTTCTTCCAGAGGTAGATAAGAGGTTGCTGTCCAACACTCAATCTGCTATCCATCTACAGATCTGGCGTCTTACAAGCATACCTATCAGTACATCTAGTGCTAATGTCAACAGTTTTCTAAGTGGTGGTTATACCTGACAGGAACAGCAAACAAAAGAACGTTTTCATATTGTGCCATACATACAATCTCCTTTTAGAGTTACTGACAACAGACGCCCGTCTTTATTTATCATTTGCATGTTAATTACATGCATTTTGCATGAACGGGATCCATTATAAGGCATATTTCAATGAAATGAGTTGTCACGGGGCCACCCGTTTTGTGCCATCAGTAAATTTGTTCTGTACACTGTGAAGTCATACTTCTCTCACATCTTCTTCTTTCTTTGTGGTGTGTGGTGTGGGTGAGGGTGAGGGTGAGGTAGGCTACTTGTCTTGACAGGAGTTTGTAAAGATTCCATACATGTGTATCTCTACTAGATCTAACAGGTGGCTGGTGTTGGCAACAGTTTGGGAAATCTCTGTGTTGTAAAAGCCCCACCTGGCTATAGCTTGCATTCTCTCTATACATGAGCAATCCCATTTTGGGTGTGGTGTGTGACCCTGCGTTAATATTCTGTTATCCACCATCTGCACAACCTTAATCTTCTCGTTTTGAAGTGAGGCTGTTTGTGTCCTTTAAAAGCCTCGTTGCGAAGGGCTTTAAAAAAAAAAAAACGGATTAGACGCATGAAAGGCCATCCCGTGGAAGGTTCAGAGTAGTGACATCGAGGAGGCCACGGCAGTAGGATGTGAATGGGCTGTGTTTAGTCTACAATACTTCTGATTATCCTACTGTTTTCTAACGCGTTCTCCCTCCTCCCCTGTAACTCTGCATCCCATCCTCACTTCCACCCCTATCTTTCCCCGGTTCTGCTCTAGATCAGAGTAATGTTATGTTGATCTAGTTTCTGTTCTGTTAACCATGGCTGCTCACTCTTGCCTACAGTACTGTACACACTTTAGTATATAGACATTTGGAAGCTCGCTGGGTTTTGAAAATGTAGTCCGTTTACACGCACGCATTTCAGGCACATTACACAGTCTGAGAAACTTTGTCAAACATTGTTGAAATGAGAACAAGGGTTTACTCTGTTTGCTCTTTGTCTTGCTCCTACAAAGATAGATAGATATGCCCTCATAATGTTTCACACACTCCAATTCATCATTTATTTTCCAGATGAATTCCCACAGACTATAGCCCGTCCTTCTTCTCCTATAGTGAATTACACGCCAAGTGGAGGGTTTTACATCATCTCATTTTCTTTCGGTCTTTGGAAACTAGGAAAACCTAAATGATTTATAGCAATCAGAGTTCAGCATAGAATATAACGTTTCAGGACATATTTTCAGGGTATGAATATCACACGTCATAAAATCTTTGTCTATTTCCTATATAGTGCACCACTTTTGACCAAAGACGTAGGGTATTAATAGGGTGCCATTTAGGACACTGCCAAACTCAATTGTTCTTGGACCTGTGTTCGGACTACTCCTTTATCAGACTCTTCGACAGGAGAAGCAGTAGGACCCTCCCTGGGCCTCAAGAAGTCCTATAAAGACTATATGGCACCCTATTAATACCCTACAGCTTTGGTCAAAAGTGGTGCACTATATAGGAAATAGACAAAGATTTTATGATGCATAGGAAGGCTTTATGAATGCTACATATCACCACTCTAAGTCAAGTGTTACCACTTCTCCTTCCTTCAGGCTCTTCGACAGGAGAAACAATTGGTCCCTCTCTGGGCCTGAAGAAGTCCAGCTCCCTGGAGAGCCTCCAGACTGCCGTTGCCGAGGTTACACTCAACGGGGAAATTAACCTCCACAGGCCACGCCCACGAATCATCAGGGGGCGGGGCTGCAACGAGAGCTTCCGGGCAGCCATCGACAAATCGTACGACAAGCCAGGAGTAATCGTTACTGCTATGGAAGAGTGTGACCTGAAGGGAATGGAGACATGTGAGTGTTAAGTGTTCAGACTGTAAGACCTCGGTTTTATAAAGCATAACTAATTTTGTGTATAGTTTATAGACCTCGGGTTTTATAAAGCATAACTCATTTTATGTGTAGTTTATAGACCTTGGTTTTATAAAGCATAACTCATTTTATGTGTAGTTTATAGACCTTGGTTCCATTAAGCAAACCTATGTAGTTTCTGTAGTTCATGGTCAGTGTTAAATAAAGTAACTGGCCGACAGTTCCAAAATGAGACACTTTGTATATAGAAGGAGGATCCACCCATATAATTAAGCAATAAGGCCTGAAGGGGTGTGGTATATGGTCAATATACCAAGGGCTGTTCTTACACACGACGCATCGCAGAGTGCCTAGATACAGCCCTTAGCCGTGGTATGTTGGCCATATACCACAAACCCCCAAGGTGCCTTATTGCTATTATAAACTGGTTACCAACATAATTAAAGCAGTAAAAATACATGTTTTATCACACCCGTGGTATACTGTTTGATATACCACGGCTGTCAGCCAACCAGCATTCAAGGCTTTAACCACCCAGTTTATAATTACATATAGAACATTTATTTGCTAATATCTCTATGGATCTACCCCTCACTCAAGTTCTGTAGGTTTTCTCTCATACATTACTTAGTGAGAGGCATGCAGAAAGGAATAAGCATCCAATCAGCATCTACATCAGAGCCCATAAATATGCATAGGGTTAGTGTAGAAGTGAATTGTTCGAGACTGCTTCTCCATGTCTTCCCTGAGGGCTCACAGCCATTTAAACTGCATTGTCATTTATTCCAACCAGACTACAAACAGAACAAGGAAAGCACTTCCATTGTTTGCCAACAGAACACACAAGTACTGCTTTTTTGCATCTTGGCTTATGGTCCTGGATGTTTTGTGTTGTAAGCTTTGATGTATGTACTTTTTTTTGTTCAATGTTGTGCCTATATTCAGAATACATTCTTTATTTTGGGATTCAATAGAAAAGTGTGTCATCATGTTCTCTAACGGTTCCTTTTATGGTTTTACTTTCTTAGTGTCATAACACATTGGTACAGGTAAATCTGTTTTATGTTGAGTAGAAACTGGATTTTGGGATTCTTTAGATACTCTGACTGTACTGCCAAATGTATTGACTAAAATTAAGACCAGAAATAATTGACATTCTCAAAGTATTACCTAGTCTCCCCCTTCCCTTTGACTGAGCACGTCAGTTGGCAGGTGTTTCTTGACACGAAGGCATTTGAGATAGAGGCAGGGAGGTGGTACATTCCTGAACAGGTAATACCCTGCAACGCCACCACAATAATCACCAGATATATTTTTCATTAATTCTCCATGAATAGATTCCATTAAAGCAACCTGGGGAAATTTGAAAAAGAGGGGAATAATTTGCATGGAATTATTTGCATCTCTTTGTTCTCATAAGCTCTGTCTGCAAACCGCTAAATGCTGTCTTATCTTGCCTCAGAAAAAAAAAAATGGGACAAACTCTACGATTTCCTCCTTCCTTTCCTCTGCCGAGGAATATTTTCTCTTCTCCCATGAAATTCAAATAACTCTGATTTTATATGATATTATATCATCACAGGGTTTAACCGTCAACGTTGACAGATAAGCTTTTCGCTTTTCCTACAACCAATACTTTTATTCACATGAAATGAGAACGTGGCGTCGCCTTCTGCAAATGTGTCCCCACAAGATATCCTACCGAGCTACTGCATTCCCTTATATACGTTATCAGGGGTTTAATGTTTCTAAACAGAGATTCTGAATTCAAATCCCCCTATATTGTGTATGTTGAAATGAGCCCAGCAATTTTACATTTCAGTCAGAACTCTCCTTCACACACACACACTGAAATGAATCTCCCTTTTCTCTATTGAAATGGAGAGATTTAATGATACACTTTGATTGTAGTGTCAAAACATTTGCTGTCTGCGGCGGGCACACAGATCGTTTTAATTGCCCCTATTCAGTTCACTTTTCTGTGGACTCCCTCCTTGCAATCTGAGCTTGGCAAGTACCTCAACTTTTATTTTCCGAGGCTTTTTGATTGAAACACCATAGATTTGTCTTGCTCGTTCCTGTCCGTCTTTGTGTGGCTAATGTGAAATGAAGTGTTCTATCATATTTAGACCTTCATCACGGTTGATTTCTCTCGTTCTCAATTTTTTGGCAACAGACTTTTAGTGGGCTGCTTGATAAAAACAAACCAAACACACACACACACACACAGCGTTTTACATTCCCCCAGGAGGGCCAGTAAGATTACAATCTTTAGTGTGTTATCAGTGACAGCGTCATTACGAGCATCTAACATTAGTGCTGTTGCTAATCTTAGCCGTAATGGCCGAGATGCAGCTCAGTTCTGAGATATGCCGCCTTTGCACTTAACGAGATGATAAGCACGCCTCAGTATGAGTGATAGAATTGATATCTGTCCAGACCCTGTTAGTCTTATCATATCCCAAAGTGGGGATAGGCAAAAAATGTTGTTTTTTTGCATAATTGAATAGGGCTTAAACCACGAGATTCAGCATGCTATTCTTGTCATACACCGCCTCATGGTGAGATTTCATTTCAGTAATTTCCTTTGAGATGGATGCAGAAAGCAACCGCTGATAACTCGACGGACCGAGAAGAAAACAAGTCCTTGGCGCCTTCATCCTTTGAAATGTGAACCAAGGCTGCGTTCCAAATGGCACCCTGTGGGTCCTGGTCAATTGTAGTGCACTGCATAGGGAATAGGCAATCATTTGGGATGCAGCCCTATACTTTTCAATCACCACAGCACAGTCTCATCTCATCTAGCTATGCTAAGAATCCATCAAGGACTTACCTATTTTATTTTCCTGATAAGAACCTTTCTTTTTTTCCCTGTCAAAGCCAGCCAATCAGGCAGTAATGTGCGAGACATTAATAAAGCTTAATCCCAGGGCCATCTACCTCACGCCTCATTGTGACGCATATACCACCGTAGGCATGCAGCCCATTGGAGGAGAACCCAGGCTATTTGCAATTAAGATCCCCATAGGCCTTCTCAGAGATTATTTAAATGTAAATTAGTGACAGATTAATTACAGACACGCTGCAGTGTAGTAGAAACCTTGAGTATAATCAACTCAGTTTCACTGAAGAGGGTTCATTTCAATATGGAGGTTTTCTTGGATGATGGAAATTCGAGACAGTACAGAAAACAGAGATACTGGCAATCTAGCTATATATATATATATATATATATATATATAATGCATGTACAGTGCATTCACAAAGTATTCAGGCCCCTTGACCTTTTCCACATTTTGTTACGATACAGCCTATTCTAAAATTTCCATCATCCTTGAGATGTTTTTACAACTTGATTTGAGTCCACTGTGGTAAATACATTTCATTGGACATGATTTGGAAAGGCACCCAAATGTCTAAACAAGGTCCCGCAGTTGACAGTTCATGACAGAGCAAAAAACAATCCATGAGGTCAAAGGAATTGTCTGTAGAGCTCTGAGACAGGATTGTGTCAAGGCACAGATGTGGGTAAGAGTACTAAAAATGTCTGCAGCATTGAAGGTCACCAAGAACACAGTGGCCTCCATCATTCTTAAATGGAAGAAGTTTCGAACCACCAAGATTCTTCCTAGAACTGGCCGCCCGGCCAAACTGAGCTCTTGGGGGAGACGGGACTTGGTCAGGGAGTTTACCAAGGACCTTATGGTCACTCTGACAGAGCTCCAGAGTTCCTCTGTGGAGATGGGACAACCTTCCAGAAGAACAATCATCTCTGCAGCACCCCACCAATCAGGCCTTGGTAGAGTGTCCAGACAGAAGCCACTCCTCAGTAAAATGCACATGACAGCCCGCTTGGAGTTTTGCCAAAAGGCATCTAAAGACTCTCAGCCCCTGAGAATCTCGATTCTCTGGCCTGATGAAACCAAGATAGAACTCTTCGACTCAATGCCAAGCGTTGCGTCTGGAGGAAACCTGGCACCAACAGTACGGTGAAGCATGGTGGTGGTAGCATCATGCTGTGGGGATGTTTTTCAGCGGCAGGGACTGGGAGACTAGTCAGGATCGAGGCAAAGATTAATGGAGCAAAGTACAGAGAGATATTTGATGAAAACCTGCTCCAGAGCGCTCAGGACCTCAGACTGGGGCGAAGGTTCACCTTCCTACAGGACAACGACCCTAAGCATACATTCAAGACAATGCATGAGGGGTTTCGGGACAGGTCTCTGAATGTCCTTGAGTGGCCCAGCCCGGACTTGAACCTGATCAAACATCTCTGGAGAGACCTGAAAATAGCTTTGCAGCAATGCTCCCCATCCAACCTGACAGAGCCTGAGAGGATGATTATTATTTTTTTTCACCTTTATTTATTTATTTATTCGTTCCAATCAGTGGCAGCAGAGAACTGGAAGGAAAGGCGGCCAAATTAGGCTTTGGGAATAACCAGTGAGATATACCTGCTCGAGCGCGTGCTACAGGTGGGTGTTGCTATGGTGACCAGTGAGCTGAGATAAGGCGTAGCTTAAACCTAGCAAAGACTTATAGATGACCTGGAGCCAGTGGGTTTGGCGACGAATTTGTAGCGAGGGCCAGCCGACGAGAGCATACAGGTCGCAGTGGTGGGTGGTATATGGGGCTTTGGTGACAAAACAGATGACATCCAGTTTGCTGAGTAGAGTGTTGGAGGCTATTTTGTAAATGACATCGCCGAAGTCGAGGATCGGTAGGATAGTCAGTTTGACGAGGGTATGAAGGTGAGTGAAGGAGGCTTTATTGCGAAATAGGAAGCTGATTCTTGATTAAATTTGGATTGGAGATGCTTAATATGAGTCTGGAAGGAGAGTTTACATACTAGCCAGACACCTAGGTATTTGTAGATGTCCACATATTCTAAGTCAGAACCTTTCAGAGTAGTGATGCTAGTCGGGCGGGTGTGGGCAGCGATCGGTTGAAAAGCATGCATTTAGTTTTGCTAGTATTTAAGAGCTGTTGGAGGCCACGGAAGGAGTGTTGTATGGCATTGAAGCTTGTTTGGAGGTTTGTTAACACAGTGTCCAAAGAAGGGCCAGATGTATACAAAAGGGTGTCGTCTGCGTAGAGGTGGATCAAGGAATCACCCGCATCAAGAGCGACATCGTTGATATATACAGAGAAAATAGTCGGCCCAAGAATTGAACCCTGTGGTACCCCCATAGAGATTGCCAGAGGTCCGGTCTTCGATGAAGACTGCTGCACAGTGCTGTGTTTTATCGATGGCAGTTAGGATATCGTTTAGTACCTTGAGCGTGGCTGAGGTACACCCGTGACCAGCTCGGGAACCGGATTGCACAGCAGAGAAGGTACAGTGGGATTTGAAATGGTCAGTGAAATGGTTGTTGATCTGCAGAGAAGAATGGGAGAAACTCCGCAAATACAGGTGTGCCAAGCTTGTAGTGTCATACCCAAGAAGACTCGAGGCTGTAATCGCTGCCAAAGGTGCTTCAACAAACCACTGATCTGAATACTTATGTAAATGTGATATATATTTTTTATATATTAGCTAACTTTTCTAAGAACCTGTTTTTGATTTGTCATTATGGGGTATTGTGTGGGAAAAAAACATTTGAATAAATTTTTGAATAAGGCTGTAAACTAACAAAATGTGGAAAAAGTTAAGGGGTTTGGATACTTAACGAAGGCACTGTATACTCAACAAAAATATAAACACAACATGTGAAGTGTGTGTCCCATGTTTCATGAGCTGAAATAAAATATCTCAGAATGTTCCGCACAAAAAGCTTATTTCTCTCAAATTTGTTTACATCCATGTTAGTGAGCATTTCTCCTTTGCCAAGATAATCCTTCCACCTGACAGGTGTGGCACATCAATAAAATTATTAAACGCCATGATCATTACAAAGGTGCACCTTGTGCTGGGGACAAGTACAGGCTGCTCTAAAATGTGCAGTTTTGACACACAACACAATGTCACAGATGTCTCAAGTTTGGAGGGAGTTGTCCACCAGTGCTCTTGCCAAGAAGTTGTTTTAGAGAGTTTGGCAGTACGTCCAAATGGGCTCACAACCGCATGTAACCGTGTAACCACGCCAGCCCAGGACCTCTACGTCCGGCTTCTTCACCTGCTGGATCTTCTGAGACCAACCACCCAGACAGCTGATGAAACTGAGGAGTATTTCTGTCTGTAATAAAGCCTTTTGTGGGGGGAAATTCATACTGATTGGCTGAGCCAGGCTCCGCAGTGGGTGGGTCTGTCTCCCAACTGGTAATGCCCTCCCAGGCCCACCCATGGCTGCGCCCCTGCCCAGTCATGTGAAATCGATAGAGTAGGTCCTATTTCATTTATTTCAATTGACTGTTTTCTTTATATGAACTGTAACTCAGTAAAATCAGTGAAATTGTCTGATGTTGCATTTATATTTTCCAGTATGTAAGACCCAAACAAAAACAATCTCTCTCCCTCCCTTTTTCCATCTCTCAGTGGAGGAGGACACCGAGGGGAGTTCTCGGTCAGGCCGGGACTCCATATCTACGGCCACTGACCTGACCCTGCCACCCGGCAACTCTGTAACCATGGAGAGGCAGGTGAATGGCAACGGCGATAAAAAGAGGGTGAAGAGCGTGAGGGACAAGAAGAAGCCTGAAAGAGATAAAGAGAAGGAGAAAGAAAAAGAGAGAGAAAAAAACAAAGCCAAGAAAGGGTTGCTGCTGAAGGGCCTGGGAGATATGTTCAGGTAAGGACCCTTTACCCTCTAGACCCAATCAAAACTCTTCTTCTGTTAATGTATTCAGTAAAACATTCTGGAGCATGACTAGAGCATTCTGTAGCATTCTGGAATCGGAACACAGAGTGCGTTCTCTCTGATTGGTATTGGAACTAATGGGGGTGAACCTCACCTTAAACTCTGCTGGGGATAATGCCCAGGCAGCCAGGCCTCTGGCACATCTCAAGCGTTTTTTTTTTAATAAGGAAAGGATGTTTTATTCATTATGTACAGTATCATACCCACCGAAACACATTCTCTGTTTGTTAAACCAGTGGAGAATGCACTGTACTCAGCCTGAGTACTAATGGGAATATGTGATTGGGTCTTATTAGAACAAAGGATAAAAAGCTTGTGAAGATTACGAACTTGATTTCATTAGAATCACTTTGCATGTATTTCAGATGCCCAGGGGCATTGCATTGTGAGTCATCTTCTGCTGTGCAGTCCTGGTTTGTGGCCTACGTCGTGTCAGGCTAATGGTGGGAAATTGGTAGAGATCACTCTGCTCTTGTTGGTCACCCATTGCTCTTTGTGTGACCAGTAAACAGTTCCCCAGAGGGGGTTAGCTTCTATAAAATGCTTCCTGCATTTGGTGTATTGAGCTTCTCACTGAAACAGTACAGCAAGCCCTGCGGCTGTATGTATCAGCATCTCAGCGTTGGAGTGCTGACTTAGGATTGGTTTTGCATTTTAGATCACAATGAATAAGATTACATCAACAGTAAGGACCTGATCCTAGATCAGCACTCCTACTCAGAGATGCTTGATCAAATTGCTAATGCTAAAACTACAATGTGATCAGTACTAACCACTAATGTATGGTATTGTGAATCTGATCCTATCATGTACAGTAAGCTAACCCTCATCAGGTGAGGAATGGTGAGGGTGTATCCTACACCCTTAGTGCTAATTCAGAGAGCAGGGGGTCCATGCGTGGTTGTTAGGGGTGCAGCCAACCTCCACTGCCGTGCGGCTAATCAAACAGAAACCACAATTAATTATTTGGATTTTATGCTCATTTGCGTCCAGCATAAATGAGGGTGCTCACACACACACACACGTCTGTTATCATGCAATAAATTGTTTTCCTGCGGATTATCTTAATGGGATTAACTCGTGTATCACGGGGGACAGCTCCATAATTAACAATGAAACTACAAGTGTTTTGAGGTCATGATTCAGGAATTCAGAAAGGTTGTTTATCTGGTGGAGATTATTTTATAATTACACATAGATGCACAAGCACACTAGTGCACGCACACAAACAGGCACATAAACATGCAAATAAACACACAAACCTCTGCCTTTAATATGTCTTCCTTTGAAGTGAGTTTGATTAGTGAATGTAAGTTGAAATGTGAGTCAGTGGCTTTCATCTCTTCCTGTGTCAATCGGCACTGCTGCCAAAGGTTGTTCCTCTTCAGCATCTTCTGCGGCACTAGAGAGGTGCAGACTATTCACCTGGACCTTGCCGTGCCCTTCCCTGGCACATCATCTTTCTACATTATCTCTGAGTACCACAGCCACTTAGTAGTTGGCACACAGCAGCCCTCCCTGACACTCTCCCCTGCACCCTGCATTTAACTCCCGAGACTTCTGACCCTTTGTCTTATATTGGATATGCAAAGAGACAGCTCACCAAAAACCACTACTTACTTCTCTCTCTATTCCTCTGCCTGCATCCCAAATGGCACCATATTCCTGTTATACTGCTCCACGTTTGACCAGAGCCCTATGTGCCCTGGTAAAATGTAGTGCACTGTAGGGAATAGGGTGCTGTTTGGGACGCAACCTCTCTCTCTCTCTCTCTCTCTCTCTCTCTCTGTGATGCTGGCTCACTCCCTCCCTGCCCTCAGTTAAAAAGCAGGCTTGGAGAGTGTTTTGTACTGAGTTAAAGGGATACTTTGTGATTTTGCAGTGAGCCCTTTTATCTACTTCCCCAGGGTCAGATGAACTTGTGGAAACCATTTTTACGCCTCTGTGTCCAGTATGATGGAAGATAGCATAGGCTCGCAAAAAATCTCTAACTACCATTAGAGTAATGGCTAGCAGACACCGGCTAACTCTAGTTAGCAATTGCACTAGCGCTAGTTAGCAATTTACTTCATACTGGACGCAGAAACATAAAAATAGTATCCCCGAGTTCATCTGACTCTGGGGAAGTGGATAAAGGGTTTCAATGCCTATCCCTTTAAGGTGAGACAGGTGTAAGGCAATGGAAAGACACTGAGCTAAACTGTTCATATGAAGGAGCCTGAAAAATAGAACAATAATAAAATGCCAAGCTAGAGAAAGGGGAAGAGTCAAATATGAAGTGAGGGAGACGGACAGAGAGAGAGGGAGAGAGCTGACAAATCTTCGAAGAGAGAGAAAATATGAAGGAAGTGAACGAGAAAAAAAAGTGAGAGATATGTTCGATGTAATGTCAGTTATTTTTTTGACGTTTTGGTCTGACACTTATTGAAAATTGAGGAGTTTCATACACAGAGAGAGATAGCATGTCCATCCAGTTCCCCAGCACATCATGAGCAATATTCCTGTTGCGTACAAAACAGCTTAGAATCATCATCAGCCAATGGCATGACCAGACTTCATCATGATGACCACACATGCAACCTGATTGGCTTTAGCCCTTATCCCCGGGTGCTAATTTGCATGGAACAGGCCTTCAGCACATCAAACCAATAAGCCTCCCTGACACAGACACACACACACACACACACACACACACACACACACACACACACACACACACACACACACACACACACACATATAATCCTTTCACAAGCACACAGATAAACACACACACACACCACACGCATCTACTCCCCTAAGGAGATTTGAAGGAGTTTGCAATACACTGCAATTTGAGCTCATCTGCATGCAAAGCTAAGGACGTGGCGCCTGATGAACATGCAGTGCACACACTTAATGGACAGCCTGATTGGTAGTGCATTAAAGCCAGGGCCAGTGGAGAGTAGTGTGATATTGTAGAGAAAAGAAGAGCGAGATAGAGAGGGGAAGAGGAGGAGAGAAATTTGACTGCTTAAGCCGGAATAAAAGAACCCTCACAGTAAAATAGCTTCTGTTATTGAATGTAAAATGATCTTCTGCAGCACATGATGTCATGTCTATTTTTGATGCAGTAATTAATAGGCTATTCCTATCAAAAGGGCAGAAATGGTCATGGACGGGGATAGAAATCCCGTTAAGGGAGGACTATAGTATTTTCATTTCACTGTTGTACTATATGACAAGCCCATGGTCCGATGGACATATATCCATCCAGCCATTATTCTAATAACCATGGTGCGTCTCATGTCCTCTACTCCCAGATAGCATGACTGTGATCATGCATGCGTCCCAATTGGCACCCTATTCCCTATATAGTGCACTGCTTTTGACCAAAGCCCTATAGGAATAGGGTGCCATTTGGGATGCACTTCATTACTTTCGGATCTTATCAGGGTTGTTTAGACATCCACATCCCCACCCGGGGCCTTGTTAACCCTGTTAGCATGTCGCTATGCTGCCTCCATGCAGCCATATAGTATCTATTCCTGTCTGATTTGAATGGCACATTTACAACCTTAATGAGGTGTTGTTTATCTTCCCTCTGATTGGCTGACCTCTCCGAATGCCCATCTTCCATCTCCCTCTCATCTCCCATCTCACTGTCTTTGTGTGAGTCTGCGTAGCGGAGTGTGTACTGTATTGTATTTGAATCGGCCCTTGAGCGTGTGTGTGTGTGTGTGTGTGTGTGTGTGTGTGTGTGTGTGTGTGTGTGTGTGTGTGTGTGTGCATCAGGCTTGCGTGCTCAAGACACATTCCTTTCATGGGTGCTGAACTAATGCATCCTGGTTGTGGTAAAAGGAGCAGGCAGCTGCCGGACGGAGAGAGAGAGAGGGAGAGAAAGACAGACCGAGCGAGAGACAGGAATGGTGTGCACTGGAGTGAATTGTGGTGCCACATAATAGGGGGAAGAGGAGGAGGTGGAGGGGAAAAAGGGAGCAGGAGGGGAGAGGGAAGAAAAAGTAGGAGGGAGGGAGGTAGCGAGTGGGGGGGAAGGTTGGATGGTGGATGTAAGATTCCATGCCACAAAGGCAGATAATAGGAGGGTGTTGTTGGCAGAAGGAGAGTAGCTAAAGAGTTAGCGTGCCTTGGCATGATGTAGCGTGATGTTATGGGATCTGTTGTATACGCTATGTTATCTATGCATTCCATATGACCCCATATGGTTGCGTGGGCGTCGTCACTTCAGATTATGGTAAACCGGTTTGGTCATTAGTATTGTAACATCGACACATATTTGCATATTTGTATATGTTTTTTATTTATAAAGGATCCCCATTAGCTTCTGTCAAGAAACAAAGCAATAAAACAACACATACAACACATTATTAGACCACTAGTCTACCACTACATTTCTGCAATACATAATGTAAAATACCACAATACAACAACAATACAATGTACGTGTGTGTAGAGTGCGTGTTTGCGCGTCTGTGTGCCTGTGTTTGTGTCTCTTCACAAGCCGTATTGTTCCACAAGTTTCATCTGTTTTTTTATCATTTTCTACTGCTTGCTTGAGTTATCTGATGTGGAATAGAGTTCCATGTAGTCATGGCTCTATGTAGTACTGTGCATTTCCCAGAGTCTGTTCTGGACTGTGAAGAGACTCCTGGTGGCATGTCTTGTGGTGTATGCATGGGTGTCTGAGCTGTGTGCTAGTCTTTTGAACAGATATCTCGGGGCTTTCAACATGTCAATACCTCTCACAAAGACATGCACTCTCTACTTTGAGCCAGGAGAGATTGACATGCATGTTATTGATGTTAGCTCTCCATGTACATTTAAGGGCCAGCCGTGCTGCTTTGTTCTTGGCCAACGGTAATTTGCCTTTGTTCCTCTTTGTGACACTTGACCATATGGTTGGGCAGTAGGCCAGGTGGGATAAAACTAGGGCCTGTAAGGACTTGTTTTGTTGATAGAGATGTAAAGAAAGCAGAGTGGCGCTTTATTACGGACATACCTCTCCCCATCTTAGCTACCATTGCATCAATATGTTTTGACCATGACAGTTTACAATCCAGTGTTACTCCAAGCAGTTTAGTCTCCTCAACTTGTTCAATTTCCACATTATTCATCACAAGATTTAGTTGAGGATTAGGGCTTAGTGAATGATTTGTCCGAAACACAATGCTTTTAGTTTTTGAAATATTTAGGACTAGCTTACACCCATTCTAAAACTGACTGCAGCTCTTTGTTTAGTGTTGTAGTTGATGTGTATAATGTTGAGTCATCAGCAAACATAGACACACATGCTTTACTCAGTGCCCGTGGCAGGCAATTAATAAAAATATAAAAAAGTAAGGGGCCTAGACAGCTGCCCTGAGGTGTGCCTAACTCTACCTGTATTATTACACACACCGTTTACCCATCAATGGCAATTAGGCGTTCCCATAAGCAGGCACTGACAGCTGCAGAATCTCATCTCAGAGAATTAATTGTGGTTCATGTCATGCCTCACTTATCATAATGTCCCATAAAAGATTGGCCAAGGTATTAATCCTACCATAGTTCAGTCAGGATCAAGCTACAACCTATTTAGAAGAATGACCACCAGCTTATGTTAGAGGAAGAGAAAAAGGACTCAACTTAGCACCAACATACTGCAACATCACAAATGGCTGTTGAGTACAACATATTTGTATGATATATTTCCAACTAATATGTCTTTGACATGCCATACCGGACATGTTATTGTGAGTGAGTATTTCTGTGTATAAACTGAGAATTAAAGACATGCCAAATTTGCATTGGGTTTATTGATGTAACAGCAACAGCCTTCCACTCTTCCTCTCACTGGGATCCACCACTAAGAGAGATCTCATCTCATAGTGGATATTGTCCTTAAGAAGAGGATCCCGTTTTCACCCTGTCAAAAACATATTTGAGAATATTTCCCTCCCTCTTCAAAGCCGATTAATCCTTGAGCTTTAAAGGGAGTCATTTTGGGCTGAAGTCAAACCTTGAAAACCTTGAAAAAGGACCAAATATGCCCTCTGTGTGTGACATCCTGTTATCCCCCTGCCAATCACAGAGCAGAGACACAGCAGTGGAGGTGGGACAATGAACACAATTCACCACCCCGGCAGATTACCAAACACTGTCACAATGAAACAAAACAAAACATATGGTTAGGCTAAACACAGATTTGTGTGTGTGTGTGCATTCGTCTGAACACGTGTGATTGCGTGTCACAGGAAAGGTCTTATTGACGATTTGGGGGCATGCTTTTAGAAAGCATCCGGCATTGGATTAAGGAGAGAGGGGAGGGCGAAGAGAGAGGTCAGTGACTGTAGCCGCAATATCAGACACTAAGAGGGGTGGTGTATGTATGTGTGTGTGTGTGTGTGTGTTGGCGGCTTAGAGACCAGGGGGACATGTCCAGCTCTTCTTTCCTCTAACCACTCAATGCAAATGTAATCTGACACCAATGTATTTCCATCAGAGGGCCAAGGAATAATTTGGTTTGGAATGATCACACGGGATGTGTGTGTAGTAGAAGTTGTAAAGTGAGTAGGGAGAGCATGGAACTAATTGAATCTGAAATCTTGTTGGAGTGAAATGGGATCCACCGGTGTCTTTCACCCAGCAGCGTCTCACAGAGAAGGCTCCAAACATGACTGAATTCATAAAGTGGCTTGTTAAGGACCTAATTAAATGTAGCAGCTTCCTCCACGGCCATCCTTGCCCTCTAATGGAACAGTCCCTGGGAACCCAAGACTCTCCTCACACACTCTTATTAGCTCATACTGTATATGTCGGATCCACACTATAGGGACGAACCGAGCCATGTCGAGCTGTTCTGGGCTGCCCTGGTTACACGTTCACCACCGTGCTAGAAGGGACAATGTGTAAAGAAATGTCCCAGTACAGTAAGCGTCAGCCCTGTCATGTGGATTAGACATTAGTCTCTTCTCTTAGCTGCTCTGTCTGATGACGATGAGTTTAGGCCATAATCAACACTAGACACGCTTCACTCTTTTTAATTGCTCTCTGCATCCTCTAACTTTTGTCATCTTCTTCTTTTGGTTTTTGTTTTCCAACTTTGATTACCACTGTGTTGGTATTTCTGTACTGGAAGCGATTCCTTTGATCAATCAGAGCGGAAGTATGCTAACTAGACTGTACGTTGATTCTCAAAGGGATGGAAATTGAAGTCATGAGAACACAAACAACATAGGAAGATCTGAGAACATTGTGATCCCATTTTGTTTCATCAAACAGCTCAAGTGGGAAAAAATCATTAATTTTGTAGAATGGAGAGAATATTTAACATCCAAGTTATCAAACAAGGGTCCTCTATAGAATTTACTGTACAATGTACTGTATATGTCAATGAGTTGGGTTTAAATGCAGAGCATGGTGTGCACTGCAGTAATGCAGCTGTTAGAAATGCATAGGAGGAAACCTTTTTTCTTATTTTTCTCCTCTCTTGTGATACAGTATGTAAATGATCATATAGTAATACTCATCACTAGTCTGCTCACCCATGCGCTGAACTTACCATGTAATCAAATAGAAATTGACCTTTCATATCCAGTGAGTGCCCTGTCCGCTGAAGTGAAGTGTGTGTGCCCTGTCCGCTGAAGTGAAGTGTGTGTGCCCTATCCGCTGAAGTGAAGTGTGTGTGCCCTGTCCGCTGAAGTGAAGTGTGTGTGCCCAGTCCGCTGAAGTGAAGTGTTTGTGCCCTGTCCGCTGAAGTGAAGTGTGTGTGCCCTGTTCGCTGATGTGCACATGCTCATTCCATTCCACAAAAAACGATGAGGGGAGAATTGTTGAATTATGCTACTCAATTCCTTTTCAAAGCCAACCAATTAAAAGCCAGGACCATACTTCTGTTCCCTCTGCTCTAGACATGTGGTTCTGTGTGTTAGGTGAAATATTTTCTCTTCTCTTCCATCATCTCGCTCTCGCTCTGATCTGTTTTTCCTTTTGGTGAGTTTGTGTGAGGGTGACAGAGACATATATACCTCCTTTCATGACTTGCTGGGGATTTGTCATGAGCGATGCTTAATTGGGTCTTCTCTGGCACATGATGGGGGGAGAGAGAGAGAGAAGATGTTTGTAGCCTGTGCAGATTTTTCTCGTCTGAGAGAGTGAGGACAGAGATGTTGTTTTTAAAAGCTGATCCTCTCAGCTGTAAATCTGAGAGAGGGGAGAGATGATGGCAGAATATCTGCACTCTGTATTTTTTTTTTTTTTGGGGGGGGGGGTACAGATACTGATGTCTGAGAGGTTGGAGCGTGAACACTACAGGGGCCTGGCCCCAGTGGCTGAGGCCTCCCCATCACTGATCTCTCCGAGCTGATTCCTCCAGGATCTCTCTTAGCAACTGATCCCTGTAGATCTCTCCCCAGCCCTGTCAGCTCGCTCTGGGTTCTGATCCCCTGCACACGGACACTGGCAGAGCCTTGTCCTTGGATCATTTTCATTTCCTTCTCCCTCTGTTTGCCTCCTTGTCTCTCTCTCTACTCCACCTCTCTTGCTGTCTCTCTCGCTCTCCAATTATCTTCTACCCCCCCTCCTCTCTCATCTCACACCTCTCCTTCTCCTGCCCTTGGGGGATTCAACCTCTCTCGTCTCCCTCGGAATTCTGCGAGGATGTATGTCACGGATCAATGATTCAGGTGTCTACTCCCATGGTGCTTCACATGCAATGCATATTCTAGTCCTGTATGTGTGTGTTTCAAAGAAATGACAGTGAGCTAGATGACCTGCTTCTCCTCTCTTTCAAATGCTTGGATAGACGAAAGTAGGCAAAGACATGACAGGACTGACCAAAGTTTTGTCTAGTTAAAGTCTACTAGAAGCTTCTCTGTTAGTCCCATCTATTGTAAAGTGTTGTGTATGTGAACTGTATGCCTAACTCAGACACACCCGAGGGGCTAGACGTGGTGCCCGGGTGATGTGGCGTAGATGTGTGTATGTAGTACCTTAAATCACAGCTGGAACAATTAGCAAGTGAAGTAGCAGTCTAGCTGTTTACCTCCAGTGTTTGTGTCTGTGTGTGTTTGTGTGTGTTCTCCCAGCGAACATAGTGAAGTGTGTATGAATGAAAAAGGAGCTAGCGCTCAGCATTCAACGTGCTATATTTCACACAGAGGCCCGGCCGCATTACAAAGGACAAGGAACAGCCCAACATGATTGTCTTTAATGTTGCTCATAAATCACAATGATGGGGGATGCCTGTGGGAGTGTTTGTGTGTGTGGGTTATGTGTGTGTGTGTGTGTGTGTGTGTGTGTGTGTGTGTGCGTGTGCGTGTGCGTGTGCTTGCGTGCGAGCTACACACTGAGAGGAACGTTCCAAATCAGCGTCTCTGACACTCGTGATTAAACCCACTTATTATAACATAAATAAATAGTCTATACTCATTCATAAATCCATGCTTTACAATCCGAATGTGCCGTGAGAGATGTGTTTTCTGAGAGGGAATGAGTCAGGGTGGTTTTGAAGGACATGCAAAACACAAGCATTCACACTCACACAGGGAGAACGTGTTGGCAATATCCACACTTGTAAAACACGGCCTTCTTATTGTCCTGATGGCGATCAGTCGGGTCACTTTATCCAACATTCAGGTCAACTGGCCTTGTGCCATTCTGATAGGTGAGCTTGTCTCAGTCTTGACACATTGACAGAAAGAGATGGAGAGACGACGACATGCAGAGAGTGAGAGAAATGGAGGAAGAGATGGAGAGACGATGACATGCAGAGATCTCGCTCTCTCTGGGGGGCAAGGTGGCTCAGGATAGGACCTACATTCAGCATGGTACTGTATCGCTGCCTCCTTGGACTGTTGTCATCATTAGGAGTGCTGGCACACTGGGTGCCTGAGCAATGCTGTGCTCCTCATACATAATAACAACCTCCCTCCCTGACTGCCTGCCTACCTGCCTCCTTCCCTGCTTTCCTACCTCCCTCCCCTGCTTGCCTCTCTGCCTGCCTCTCTGATTCCCTCCCCTCCTTCCATCACTCCATGCTTCCCTCCCTGCCTGCTCACCTCACAATGACTATTTAATGATGATACCCAAACCCCATGAAGCCTGGCTGGATAATGGGGGACCGAAACACGGTAGGAAACTCAACTGGAAGAAGTCTTAATAAACAGCAGACAAGTGGTGAGGATGGAATCACTTCTCTGCGAAAATGCTCAAATGGAATATTCATGACTTGTTTAAGCTTAACACAGTTTTCCCCTGTCATCATGGCTTTTCAAGAATGACCATTATTTCTCCACAAGGGAGACGTTAGTGGATCGGTTGTTCGATTGGGAAATGTTTTTCATGCGCCTCATCAGCACTCAGAGGACTGTAGCAGGGAACTGAATATGAAGTACACATCTCAAATTCCCTATATCAGTGGTCACCAACAGGTCGGTCGCGATCCAAGGCATTCCCTGTCGATTGACAAACATTTCTATAAAATAATAAAGTCCTGCATTCCTATTTTCCTTTTATTCGTTTAGCACTGTTAACGTAGGTGCACCCGATTCAGCTGCCCTGCGCGCCGGGTAGGCAAAGTGTTCCCATTTTGAACCATTTCATGTTGTCTGAAGGTACAAGCTCTGTTTTCCCCGCGGGCCCAGAGAGCAAATCAAGTGCTATATAGTCCTGCCGATGGCCGATTGGATGGGCCGGGTTACCGTGTCTGCAGTGAAGTAGGAAACGCAAAAGAAAAGCTTCAGCAAAGTTGATACTGTGAGATTCCAAAACGTTTAAAACCATGACTGGAGAGAGACTGTCAACGAATAGAGCAAAGAGATGCTGTTTTTATGAGTGACTTCATGTTTAAGGTCTTACTCAGCGCAGTCAACACTTTGCATTCAACACTTTTATAAGCCATAAAATGTGCGTTCTTCCTTCGTCCACCCAGCGCTACAACAAGCCCTGCAGCTGTAATGAATGAGTAGGAAAGTGTATCGATAGGCTTGCGTTGCTATTATTCTCTGTTCGTTAGGAGCAACAACATGAATTTATGCATGAGGCAGAAATAATGCGGTAAAAATAACGAAATATAATCAATACGAATAATAGGTTGCGACACGAGTTTGGCCATCAGCTGGAAGATGGTGTCCCTTCTTGGTCAGTGTCAGTGGGCGAAAAGGACAGCGGAGGGACGTTGAGACTGACCATCAGATGTAGGCACCGTCAGCCCAGTAAAATGAAAAGCAAATGATTGAAATGTGTACTCACTCATCTGTGCTTCACTCGTAAAACAACAACGGATCTATTACCCGTGTGACCATAGCCTCATATGTTTTAAACATACACTACCTTTCAAAAGTTTGGGGTCACTTAGAAATGTCCTTGTTTTTGAAAGAAAAGCTAATTTTTCGTCCATTAAAATAACATCAAATTGATCCGAAATGCAGTGTAGACATTGTGTAAATGTTGTAAATTACTATTGTAGCTGGAAACGGCAGATTTTTTATGGAATATCTGCATAGGCGTACGGAGGCCCATTATCAGCAACCATCACTCCTGTGTTCCAATGGCATGTTGTGTTAGCTAATACAAGTTTATCATTTTAAAAGGCTAATTGATCATTAGAAAACCCTTTTGCAATTATGTTAGCACAGCTGAACTGTTTTCCTGATTAAAGAAGCAATAAAACTGGCCTTTAGACTAGTTGAGTATCTGGAGCATCAGCATTTATGGGTTCGATTACAGGTTCAAAATGGCCAGAAACAAAGAACTTTCTTCTGAAACTCGTTTGTCTATTTTTGTTCTGAGATATTAAAGCTATTCCATGCGAGAAATTGCCAAGAAACTGAAGATCTCGTACAATGCTGTGTCCTACTCCCTTCACAGAACAGTGCAAACTGTCTCTAACCAGAATAGAAAGAGGAGTGGGAGGCCCCGGTGGACAACTGAGTAAGAGGACAAGTACATTAGAGTGTCTAGTTTGAGAAACAGATGCCTCACAAGTCCTCAAATGGGAGCTTCATTAAATAGTACCCACAAAACACCAGTCTCAACGCCAACAGTGAAGAAGTGACTCCGGGATGCTGGCCTTCTAGGCAGAGTTCCTCTATCCAGTGTCTGTGTCATTTTGCCCATCTTAATCTTTTATTTTTATTGGCCAGTCTGAGATATGGCTTTTTCTTTGCAACTCTGCCTAGAAGGCCAGCATCCCAGAGTCGCCTCTTCACAGCCCCCAGGCCCCTTCATGGCTGATCACTCTCCTCAATCACCAGCACTGCTCTGGGGTCCACACTTTCGTTTATTTGTTTTAAACTCTCTCCTGACCAGCTTCAAGGAGAGACTCAGACTCAAGCAGCGATGGATTATGTTAGGGTCTGAGTCAGTCACTGGGAGAGGAGAGAGGGACAGCTGTAGTGTTGTTGTTGTGATTTCTCCATCTGTGGGGGGGTTGAGAGGGGGGCCACCAGGGTTGAGTGTCCCCTGGCCAAAGCCAGGCCCCACACAGTCATTTTTAAGATAGACAGGGATAGTTAGAGACAGAGAGACATGCAGACAGACGGACAGGCAGGGAGGAGAAGGAGATGGGCATGCAGAGAGAGAGAGAGAGAGAGAGAGAGAGATGCCTCTACTGTGTGACATCCACATCAACATTCCAATCATTTCCATCGAATACCCTGTTCGTGGTAAACAGGGGAACACAGTTACAAGTGCACAGATAATGGCCCCTATTTTCTCAGCTCCTCAGCTATCATTTGACACTATCATCTCAAATAGCCCACATTTTATGTCCCTGTTGAAGTGTATGTTTTTCTGCTTGAAGGATACAGTAGCTGAACCCCATAGTGTTGTCCTGTCTAGGACTGACTTCTATGCTCAATAGTGAGACATCTGATGAGAAGCATTTTCCCAGAGTGGGCCATGGTGAAATCCCCCACAGAGTGGAGAGCGAGAGAGTCAAGGCCTAATGTCATGAATAAATACATGTCATGCCTCTGTGTTGTATGGGGGACATGCTGCATGGTGCCCATGTCTGCATAAACCATCTCCTTCCCATCGCTTGCTCTCTCTCTCTCTCTCTCTCTCTCTCTCTCTCTCTCTCTCTCTCTCTCTCTCTCTCTCTTTCTCTCTTTCTTTCTTTCTCTCTTTCTCTCTTTCTTTCTTTCTTTCTTTCTTTCTTTATATATATATTAGCTGCACAGGCTGAAATAGGTTGTACATGTGCTCTTCAGTTATCAACCTATGGGTCATTCCACCTAAACCAAAAAATAATTCAACACCCACTAATTTCGACACCCTCTATCTCTGATTTTTCTGAAATTGTTTCTGTTGCTATAAACATTCCTGCAACATTTGTTGAACTATAATTTAATATCTGAGATATTAACAAATTAACTAACAAATTATTATCAGAGACATAAACCTAACAACTTCAATGACTAATTTATCATAAATAACTGAGAATGCATTTACATAGGATGAAGAAACAATAATCCGTGCCGATGGAGTACAAGTTTGGACACACCTAATCATTCAAGGTTTTTTTCTTTATTTGTACTATTTTCTACATCGTGGAATAATAGTGAAGACATCAACACTATGAAATAACACATATGGAATTATGTAGTAACCAATTTTTTTTTAAACAAATCACAATATATGTTATATTTGAGATTCGTCAAAGTAGCCACCCTTTGCCTTGATGACAGCTTTGCACTATCTTGGCATTCTCTCAACCAGCTTCACCTGGAATGCTTTTCCAACAGTCTTGAAGGAATTCCCACATATGCTGAGCACTTGTTGGCTGCTTTTCCTTCACTCTGCGGTCCAACTCATCCCAAACCATCTCAATTGGGTTGACTGATACTGTATACAAATCAACTCCACTTCCTTGGAAACCATTGGCTGAATCAAATTCAGCCTCCCTACTTCCACCCACAACAGGAAATAAGAGTATGGTTCTGTTCCTTCCTTTCTTCTCAGAGAGTCAGTCTCTAGTGGTGACTCTACCACTGGTTTGATATTACCATGAAGCTGGATGCTGCAATGAGGAGGCAGTGTGTGATTCTGAAATGGCACCCTATTCCCTATATAGTGCACAAATTATGTCAAAAGTAGTGCACAAAATAGGGAATAGGGTGTCATTTGAGACTCAGATAATGTGATCCCAAAAGCATAGTAGTATGCTCTTAAAGAGGGGGATAAACATGGAATATACTGACTGACATTAGACTGACGTTAGACTGACGTTAGTAGTGTGATAATGAGATCCACAGGGAGAGACGGTTAATCGGCAGGCGGTGCTGGTTGAAGAGGCAGGAACCAATGGGGTTCTGGTCAAAGGTAGTGCACTTAATAGGGGATAGGGTGCAATTTGGGACACATCCTAGGCAGGGTATATGGCCGCGATGTGTTTCAACACCTCACAGGTAGTCCCTGGTAACCAGTGGTGGTGACATCATAACAGGCTCCGCTAACGATAACGATGTCCTCATTAACGAGTGTTAACAATCAACAGGTCACACTGGGAAAAGCTGAGAGAGATTTCACTTGCTCTCTCTGTCCCTTTCACTTGGTCTCTCTCTCTCTCCCTCCCTCCCTCTCTCTCGTTAGTTTTTACAAGGCACAGACACATCTCTCTGTGGTTCTGCCTGTGTCTACCCTGAGGTGAAGCAGAGTGTGTTCTATGTAATCAGCACGTGAGACTGAGAGAGGAGGGACCTCTGGTCAAAAGTAGTGCAGTTTATAGGGAATATGGTGCCATTTGGAACGTAGCCTTTCTCCTCCTAACAAGATATTATTAAAATTACATGCTGCTATCTGGGAGTCGCCTTAGGTATCCTGTGCTACCCTACTCTACCATGATTGTGCTTTGGCCTGACTGACTCACTGGTTTGCATTGAAACACAGAGGGCGGGCTGGGGAAGGAGTTGTTAACAGACTGAGGGTGTTTTGATACCTGCAATGAGAATCATAATCATGTCTATTCTGATTCACATCCAAGAAAACAAATTGCTGAGTATTATCTAGATGACTTTATAGATTACCATTAAGAAAGCCTTGGGTGGAGTGGAGGGAAGGAGGGTGAGAGAAGAGACAGAGAGGCATAGCCATGTTATTTATTTTCTCCCTGGCTGTGACAGACAAACCGTCTGGCTCGGCTCAGTGCAGGCAGCGACTTGGACGCCTGTATGGGTCCTGACTCTGGCCTGGGGAGATTTGGATTAACGTTCAGGTTGGTGGAGCAGAAACTGTAATGATTATCTCTGACCTTGAGATTATTGAAGTTACTCAAATTGATAAATACAGTTTTGCTTTTTTTTTGTCTCTTTCCATTTGCAGGCAAACTAAGCCAGACCATCATTTTTCTCATCAAACCAATGGTGTGTCTTAAATGAGGTTTACATCCGGTGTCTACCATCCATATAACATGTTTTTCTGGCGGGAAGGAAATAGGCAGCCATTTCTACTAATTTCTGTACTATAATTTCCTGTGAGTCCGAACCATTACACAACTCACAGAGGAGATGTCAAAACAAGTGATCTTCCCTCCAATCACCCTGCAGTTTAAAAGACTGTAAATCCTAATGACTTTAATTGAGTTATTATCTATTCTTTCGAGATCAACTCTTTAGGTTTGCTGCCGTCTGCCAGGAAGTCACACTATGAGGTTGGAATAATACTGTGGAATGTTTTTAAAAGGTGAATAAATTCCCTTTTAGTGTAAGAGATGTTTGAAAAGACCGCCAGAGATTTCAACTTGTTTTGGTGGGGTGGAGTTTTGAACCTGCCTGGTGATAAACCAATAAGTTCCAAACCTCTCTGCCAATAACAGCTCGTTTTCAGTTTCCCCCTCCAAGACAGTCCTAGCAAAAGTCTTGCCTGAGAAATTCCTCTTTTCTAAGAAGCAATTATTTTTTGATTGTTGACCACTTTAATTGAAAACAATCACATTGAGGAACTTAATTGTTACCCATAAATGATTTGATATTGAGATAAAAAAAAACGGCTGCATTGCAACTTTAATATGAGCCTCCTGGAGCCTCATGTACTGTCTATGTTATTAGACTGCAAATCGATCGAGATAATATATGGTGCTTCGAGTGGCTGTTGTAAACTATACTGTGTATTCTATTATATGATGCAGTTGCTCAGTGAAAAGCTATTTATGGCTATGAGAGATGTATTGTATATGATGAAAATTGGAATTTGAAGGTCATGAAACCTCCCCATAAGAAGGTGTTGTTTGATTGGAACGTATTAATCATTTTCCTGTGTGTTCAGTCACACATATTGTATAAATCACGTGTTTGGGGGCGTAATAATAACCACTAAATGATCTGGTAATAGTGCAATTACATTTAGTTTGATGTTGAATGATCATGTATTTTATGACAAGCATAGCCACACACTATGGAAATGATTGCAGAGAATAGTCTCATTGTTGTGACTGGGGGGGAGGTTATATCAATCTCCTTCAGACATGGCCTTTTTTCCTATCAGTACATCCTTCAGACTTAACTACACTGTCTGCATCTCCCGTGTGTGTGTGTGTGTGTGCGTGTGTGTTATTGACTGTCCATGAGTGACTAGTGCTCATTACTCTGTTATAAACTATTCCTCTCCATTCTCCTCTTCATCATCAGGCTTTTGTTTTGATGCCGTTAGGTGTTTCTGTATTCATTAGTCATACCTGTCATTGGATAGATACTGGGAGATAGACTATTGCACAATACTTTTGTTCTCTGCAGGGTTCGGGGGGCATATTGATGTGAATGGCATATTAATTGATGTGAATGGCATATTCATGTATCGTCTACCTCGAGGTCTGGGGATGCAGCCTCCATTATTGCAGTGATAGGTGTCATCAACTCATGACTATACTGTCTGTGTCACAAATGGCACATATTCCCTATTGAGTGCACTACTTTTGACCATGGCCCACAGGGTCAAAAGTAATGCGTTATGTAGGGAACATGGTGCCATTTTGGACGCTCACACAGTCTGGCATCCTGTATCACAACTGTTTAAGCAGCAGTGCAGTTAGCATTTCAACGTTGCATTGAGGGTTGTTCTAACATGCATAATGCAACAAACAGTGTATGTTACTACATTCACCATCAATATCAGGAAGTACCGGCTTATGTACCTTGTGGTTTTGAAGCTAAGTGCTCATATTGCCAAAAACAGTCTTACCTGTCCTGGCTCATCATTCAAGTGTTCGGCAGTTTAGTACTGAAGAGAAAGATGATATGTCCCAAATGGCAACCTACTCCCGACAGTGCACTACTTTTGACCAGAGCCTTATCAGCCCTGATCAAAATAAGTGATTACTGTATAGGGAATAGGGTGCCATTTGAGATGTAGGCCAGATACTGTACCTACTCTCTCCGTTTTTATTGGTAGTGATTAATGAATCATCCGTTACCATTGGGTATATTCAACCTCATCAGCTCTCCAGCTACTCTCAGCACCACCACTCCCTCTGGCCTGTGCCAACCTCACCCTGTCTTTGTGCCAGGCTTGCAGTGTGTTTGTGTGTGTGCTTGCGTGTGAATCTCATAGAGATAGAGGACGCAACATTGTATCTGTTTTATTATGCCATCTGTGAGAGCATAGGCAGCGCCATTGAGGCCCTCTCCATTTTGAAGTAGTCCATTTTCTTCTACTACTACTACAAATTGGTAAACGAACTGCCACCTGGAGTGTGTTGTTTGAACAGTTACTGTATAAAGCCACCTGCTGTTTTGGAATATTTGCTCATGAGTATAATTCATTGGCTGACCTCTCCTGATGACCTGGATGGAATTATTTGATCCTTCCTTAACCCATAGGAAGTCCCGGTTCCGCTTTAAATGAAGTGCAGCTTATAAAGGCTTCATAAAGCCTTCATAAACACTACATAAATGTGTTACAAATAATCTATAACCGTATGTCATGCTTTATAAAGGGTTCATAAATGTGGCATAACTGGGTGACATAACCACCCATGTTAAATGCAGTGGTGGAAAAGTGTAGATACATTAATAGAAAGTTGCTCAAGTAAAAGTGAAAGTCAGCCAGTAAAATACTACTTGAGTAAAAGTTGTTTAGTTTTAAATATACTTAATTATCAAAAGTAAATGTAATTGCTAAAAAGTCATTTTGGTTGTCGGGGAAAATGTATGGAGTAAAAAGTACAATGTATTATTTAGGAATGTAGTGAAGTAAAAGTAAAAGTAGTCAAAATTATTCATAGTAAAGTACAGGTACCCCCAAAAAACGATCTTAAGTAATACTTTAAAGTATTTTTACTTAAGTACTTTAATATGGCATAAACCTGTTCTTTATAAAGGGTGGCATCCTGCCCTGCCTATCTAAGGTCTTCGAAAGCTAAGTTAACAAACAGATCACTGACCATCTCGAATCCCACCATACCTTCTCCGCTGTGCAATCCGGTTTCCGAGCCGGTCACGGGTGCACCTCAGCCACGCTCAGGGTACTAACCAATATCATAACCGCCATCGATAAAAGACAGTACTGTGCAGCCGTCTTCATCGGCCTGGCCAAGGCTTTCGACTCTGTCAATCATCATATTCTTATCGGCAGACTCAGTAGCCTCAATTTTTCTAATGACTGCCTTGCCTGGTTCACCAACTACTTTGCAGACAGAGTTCAGTGTGTCAAATCGGAGGGCATGTTGTCCGGTCCTCTGGCAGTCTCTATGGGGGTGCCACAGGGTTCAGTTCTCGGGCCGACTCTTTTCTCTGTATATACTGTATCAATGATGTTGCTCTTGCTGCGGGCGATTCCCTGATCCACCTTTACGCAGATGACACCATTCTGTATACTTCTGGCCCTTCCTTGGACACTGTGCTATCTAACCTCCAAACGAGCTTCAATGCCAAACAAAACTCCTTCCTTGGCCTCCAACTGCTCTTAAACGCTAGTAAAACCAAATGCATGCTTTTCAACCGTTCGCTGCCTGCACCCGCACGCCCGACTAGCATCACCACCCTGGATGGTTCCGACCTAGAATATGTGGACATCTATAAGTACCTAGGTGTCTGGCTGGACTGCAAACTCTCCTTCCAGACTCATATTAAACATCTCCAATCCAAAATCAAATCTAGAGTTGGCTTTCTATTTCGCAACAAAGCCTCCTTCACTCACGCCGCAAAACTTACCCTAGTAAAACTGACTATCCTACCGATCCTCGACTTTGGCGATGTCATCTACAAAATAGCTTCCAATACTCTACTCAGCAAACTGGATGCAGTTTATCACAGTGCCATCCGTTTTGTTACTAAAGCACCTTATACCACCCACCACTGCGACCTGTATGCTCTAGTCGGCTGGCCCTCGCTACATGTTCATCGCCAGACCCACTGGCTCCAGGTCATCTACAAGTCTATGCTAGGTAAAGCTCCGCCTTATCTCAGTTCACTGGTCACGATGGCAACACCCACCCGTAGCACGCACTCCAGCAGGTGTATCTCACTGATCATCCCTAAAGCCAAACCTCATTTGGCCGCCTTTCCTTCCAGTTCTCTGCTGCCTGCGACTGGAACGAATTGCAAAAATCTCTGAAGTTGGAGACTTTTATCTCCC